>NW_024423343.1:12267872-12281336 GCF_017311325.1 Ursus maritimus
GGACCTAATTAGATGTGGGACCAAATATTACAGTTTCTTCACTCAACAAGAGCACAGATGAACACTGATGAAGGTTGGGAATAGGATTTTCAGCCTTTTTTTCTTTTTAAGAATTATAGATTTATTTGATGGTAAGCTTTGATTTAAATACTACCTACAGACAAATGTGTTCTCTCTTAATTTTCTAGTATATCATGTTACATTTGAATGGGACTTTGTCTTTTACCAGACATGGAATCCTATTTGATGTTCCAATAATGTGAGGCTGGGTGACTCAGAGGGTTGAGTGAGTTGTCAAATCTCTCCCAGCTACTAAGAGTCAGGACCAAGTTTCAGCCTTGGCATTTCCAATTTCAGGTTCAGTACTTTTTAAAAATTTTCACCACATGTAAGAATTTTGTTGGCCAAACAGTAATCAAAAGCACATGATGTCAATTGTATTTTTCTTATTTGTATATCAACGTATAGAAAAATTATTTTAATTGTATTCCTGTTAAAAATAGAGTTTAAGTGAAATGGATAAAAGTTTGGATTTTTTTTTCTTGGCCTAGAAAAACAAAACAAAGCAGAAAACAGGAGACAGATTCATTTTTTTTTTATAGTGACACGGGACTGATGACATTCAGTTAACCCAAGGATTTGCATAGAGTTTGCATTGTTTTTGTGAGATGCGGTGGACTGCTATGCTATTGAATTGAGGAATGACATTAGAGTTTGGACTTTGAAATAAAGACGGACAGATAAGTCTTGGTGACACACAAAGGCTGGCCTCTTTTGCCTTACATTTGCAGACAGGGGTTTCTGTGTCGTACCGTGATTAAGGGTGCCAAATGTAGCCAGGAACTGTTTCAGCAATCATAGATGTTGTTTTTCCAATTGGGCCAATCTGCCAGACTGGCAGACAGAAAACTAACAGAAATATTAAATGTAGACAGCTTCTATAGTTGAATCTTGTTTTTTTCCTCTCTCTGCTGGAAGCCACTATAAAATAGTAGCCTGTGTGTAGGTCATTAAAAACATACACAGATACACACACTACGTTGTGTATTCGCACTGTTAAATAAGTCTTTGTGAGCTCAATAACTGGGCGCCAAAACAGCTGTTGTGATGCATCAGGTGACTGAAGCGGTCCTTCATTTACGATGTTAAACCCAGATACGCTCTCCTGGTTCCATGTCACCCTGTGAGGGATTCCATCCTCTGTTGACCTACACACCTTGGGGAATCATCTCAGGGGAAGCACCACTCTTGACTTTCCAAATTCACACTCTCGAGGTCTGATAAATTTGATGGATATGTGCTTGGAGAGCTTGATAGAATAGCTGGTTTCATTTCCGGGATTTGTGTCCGTGCATGGCCAGCAAAGATGCATAATTACGTGCAATTCTTTTCCTGGCCACAAATGTAACAGAAGTGAGCTCAGTTAGCTTCTGTGACCACAATTTATATAGAGCAAACCCTCCCCTCAGATTCAGGGAAATGATGACACAATTCCATTGCAACATACATATGTGGCTTCCCCAGATGTCCCTGGGGTACAAAAGGACCTTATACAGCTGTCGTGGCACCATGAGCCCTCTTTTCTATGAATATTCTACTATTTTCTCAGCTTTCTTATGACATGTATTTCTACCTCTTTTGCTCTCTATTTCTTAGGAAGAAAAGAATTTAATAAAATGATATAAAGACAACTCCTGTTTGGGAGAATTGATCAATGTTCACTTAGAAAAAATATCTTCCAAATAATTTTCTCATTGGTACTCATTGGTGGGAAGCATACAGGAGTAGTGGGCTCCATTATAGCTGAGTTGAAATGACCTCTTCTTTCCGTCAGGAAAAGTGGCAAACGAAATGATGCCATCTTTGGGTATCTGTGTTAATCAGACATGGCTTGAGAAATAGTACTCTCCAATATTAAAAATAACATTTAATGGACATGTTCTAGATGGATTGGGAATGATGCCTTTTTTCTCTGTTTTCAAGGGTTTGGAATGCCTGACCCTTTGACTGAAGCCGTGAGTGAATTTCAGGAGCAATACACAATGTCATCTTCCATCTAGCGTCCTTTGCTTCTTGACAGTCTTAGAAGTGTGAACCTGAATTGAAAAAAGTGGTCTATTTCCCCTTTCCTATGTCTGAGAGGTGGAGAACAAGAAGGAGGGGGTAGAAAAGTTGCATTCCTCAAACAATCCACACCCCAAAATAAACAGCATATATATAGTCATTTCTGGATAATTATATGTTGGCAATGCTTGCTAACTAGTTTTGTCTGACTTCTCAACCTCGATTCTTCGCCATTATATTGCGTGGCAACACATTCCTTGTACCGGAAAGGCATTTGTGGCCTAGTCACCTTATACATGTGGGAAGACACCAATTGCAATATTTCTCTTTAATGTGGGAACTTTTCTCTGCATAGGAGACCCCTCCTGTCTTGCATGTGAATGCTTCATTGATGGCTCAGAACCAGTTGGTATCATTTGGAAATTATTTTTTCTATGGAAGCTTTAAAATTCACCATAAATTTGTGGCTTACGACAACATAAATTTATTATCTTACAGTTTTGTAGGCCAGAAGTCTGTTGTGGGTCTCACTAGGCTAAAATGAAAGTATTGGCAGGCATGTGTTCCTTCCTGGAAGTTGTAGGGGAGAATCTGTTTCCTTGTCTTTTCCAGCTTCTAAAGGCTGCTGGCATTTCTTGCCCCATGGCTCCCTTCTAATTTTGAAGCCAGCAATGGGGTGTGGGGTCCTTCTCACAGGTATGACTCCAACCTCGGCCTTCACCATCACATCTCCTTCTCTCTCTCTCTCTTTTTTTTTCCTCTTCTGCCTCCTTCTTCTACTTAAAAAAATCCCTTGTGATTACATTGGGTGCACCCAGATAATCCGGTATAGTCTCTCCATTTAATGTTAGCTGATTAGCCAACTTAATTCCATCTGCAACCTTTATTCTTCCTTGCCACGTAACATAACATATTCCTGGTACTAGGGGTTAGGGTGTGGACATCTTTGGGAGGCCATTGTTCTGTCTACCATACCTCCCTCTCATCTCAAATTTCATTAAGGGGGGTTTTGAGGTTGAGTTCTTGAACTGGATCAGCAAAGGTTAGCTGATCTTGGCAGAAGTGAAAAGGATATTGCTTGGATAAATGGTCAGGAGTGTTACCCTAAGCCTGAGTGTTGTCCTTCAGAGTAGATTTGCATGACCGCAGGAACACACTCTGCAGAATAGGTCAGGATCGAGACATTCAGTCTAGAGGAGTCCCAGAAGAGTGTCATAAATGAACATTGCTCTTTCTTAATGTAAGTATAGTAGTCCTAAAAAGGAAGGAATTTACATTTACTGACTATACTGTCTTTGCTTCTAGTCAATTAATGTATTATTATTCTTTATACAGATTTGGCTTTGAGAAGACAATGCATTCCTTGAGACGCTGCTCGGTTACTCCCCAAACCTTGTCCATCTGTGGGAGGGGTACCTCCCAGTAGCCCCTGTTGGATGGTTTAAGGCGGTGTTTCAGACCAGGCTGTCTTGGCTCAACCTTCCCATTCCAGTTCCTGAGATGTGCATTTCCAGTCTTTTGAAAGGTGCAGTTTTTTTCTTTGGCATTTGAATTCCAGAATTCTAGCTGTGTAGACAGGTTTTAAATTTGACCTCTGCCCCGCTGCCCAGCCTGGACTTCTGGACTTGGCTCCTGAACTCAGATCTTTTAGCTTTGCTCATTATGTTTGATGGGGTCAGTCACTCCAAATTGGATTTTCAATAGTGTTTTCTTATTCCTTTCTTCTTATCTGTCCCCTTTTCTACCTTCACTCCTATACTTGGGACTTCCCAAGGTGTTCAGAACTCTCTGCCAGGTCTCACTGATCTTGCCAGGTTTTATCTCAGTCCTTTCTGATTTTTCCCTTGCTGATTTCCTGTAACTATGAGCAGATCCTTCGACGATGGTGAGGCTCATTAATGTAGAAGATGCTTTAATAGGGAAACAAGGCAACTTCCGATAGAGTACACTACACATAATTCCTCAGCAGCCGTATAAGGAGAGGGATTACAGGGAGTCATTCTCTCTTATTTTTATGTCTGTCACAGTTAGAGCACAGCTGTGGAAAAGAAGAGAATCTCAAATACCTTCCACTGAATAGGGAGATCGTCATGATCAGGAAAGAAGATTTTGGCCACAGAAATTGGAATCACTGTAAAAAGAAATGTCTCCCTTTAAACTGACAAGTTTTTTTTTTTTAAATAAAAAAAAATGTTTTTGGCTTTTAGTTGGAAACCTTTCTCAAACTTCTAATTACCCCAAGGTAGTTTTCTCCAGGACCTTTTGGAAATAAAATGAAGGATCCAGAGGAGGAGAAAAGTAGCGGAACACCAAAAGAAAAGTTAAGGCAGAATGTTGGGTTTCTGTGGGATATTTTCCAAGCTGTCAAGAGTGTGTGGGGCAGTCTGGGGATGCAGAGGGACTAAGGCAACTGTCTTCAAGAGTTGAGGCAAGCCATGGCTGTGCAGAGTGGGATGGAAGCTCAATGGCCAAACGTACTCTGAAGCCAGTCCTTCTTCATAGGGGGAAAAAATTCTCCTTCTTCTTTTAGCTATAAGACAAGAACAAGGAAGAGAGAGGGCAGTGGGCATTGTGTCTTGGAGCCTCATAGGTCATAAAATTCCTTACAGAAACTCTTCACAAAATGAAAGGGATCTGACTGAGAGTATGAGAGACTTAAATGAGAATTTTACAGAAAACATACGACAAGGGCTAGAGATTCATCTGCAGCCCGCACCTTTCTGAAGAAACCTGTAGGCTGCAGCTCCGGGAGCCACGGGATATTGATGGGTAAATGGTTTCAGAGTCAGGCAAGTGTTGAAGGAAGTATTGCGCTGCAGCCTGTCCTGCCATCTCGCTGCTTCCTGACTGGAGATTCTTGCCTCAGAATATATGTTGTGTCATAGTTGGTGCGACATGAAGTCAGGTGGCCTGAATTTGGATCCTGGCTTCCCTGATTACTCCAACTGACTCCAAGCAATGTAGGCAGCCTCTATCTGCCTTCTGTGTAATATAGGAGTAATATGGTACTCTCCCTTATTGTGGACTTTTGATGGGTATGTGAGGTAATGCAGGTCAAACATTTAGCACACCTCAGGGTACGTAGTAGGGATCATGACAACGGAGCTTCAACTGTTATCATCATTCATATTCTGATAGTTAGTTGAACTCAATAACTTGACAGTGTGCTTTTAACAGTAGCTGGAGTTCTGTTTCCTGATCTTGTCCTACCTAAGGGTTAACATGCAGATATAAGCAAGCTCTGCCTTCCACTTTCCAGGGCATTGACTTCAAAGTTTTAGGCTCTCTACACCCTACAATTTGAATTTGTACTGCTTTTGGTTCAACTGTGAAATTGTGGTATGGTAGAGCTTACTCAGCCAGGCTTGCTTTTTCTATTTTCCCTTGCAGCCAGTTTGGCATTACAGAGATCTTAAAGCTGGTTTCACAGTCCATTGTATCAAAGGTTAGAGGTCAGTTTCAAACATGGCAGGAGTGGACAGTAATAGCATTTGGCACCTAGATCGCCCTTGTATACAGTGTGAAGCATTTAGAAACACTAACCTCCGTGGGGTGCTCAGATTAGTTCTGTTCTGAATTAGTCCCTCCAATCTGGGTGGTAAAATGCAAGCAGGGAGGTGAAAAGAACTTATTCAAGTTCAGAAACAGAGAGCTTTTCGAAACTGATATTCATATTTAGAACATAAGCCTTACTGCTTTCCACTTCCGACCCCTTCCTCTTGCCCTTCTCTGGGGTCAAATGCATTCTCTGGCATTTATGAATTTTCTGTATCTATATCTATATAGAAGAAAATGGCATTAAAATACAATATTTGTCTAATGTTTTCCTCTTTCTGGTGGATTTTGTTATTAGACAGAGGCATCAGGAGAGGAAGAAGGGAAAAATCTTGTCCTGGGTCTGCTACGAGTCACCATGGTGTTTACAAAGTCGTTGGAAGTGAGGGGGATTGCAAAGACTTTCCCGAGAACCAGCCATCCTCGCTGATAGTCCAGCAGGGGTACTCTGGAGGCTTGGTATTGGAGAGGGGACAGTTCACAACTGATGCCGAATATTCACTTTTATTTTTCTAAAAGTAGAATTTTCAACAGATGACACCACTCCCCCCAGGAAGGCTCTAAGGCTGCTATTGCTAGCTTTGACATCTTTCTAAGGTGGAAATGTTACAGAAGGAGGACAAGAAAAAGGAGAAGGAGAAGGAGGAAGAGGAGGAGGAGAAGAGCTAGAGAAGGAGGAGAAGGAGAAAAAGGAGGAGAAAAACATGATTTCTCCTAAATATTTGCTGAAGATAAACATGTCTCTTGGCAAAATTGAAACATCCCAACATTTCTTTGTTTCTATTATTATTATTTTTTCTTCTAGAATAAGAAAACACTTCAAATATTTGAACATAGGTTCAACCAAACTGCATTTGAATAACAGGTAAATGTGTTAATGAGGGGTATCTCCAATATTAATGGATGAATGGTAAGACAATCTAGTTACAGATGACTTCTTTTCCTTTAGTGTCCTTGCTCTACATGTAATGCTGAGCTTTTGAATTTATGATAAGGGGAATTATTCTATTGTGGCTAAAAATTTTACTGATGCTTAAATTGTTGACCCACCTATAAAACTAGACATCTTTTTTTTTTTTTTTTTTTTTTTTTTTTTTTTACCAGTTTCCTGATCGGTAAAAGTTATTGTAAATTGTTTAGCAGGGATTTTAAATTTCTCTCCTATCACTTGGCTAGGAGTAGCTTTCCACTTGTTTTCTATTTTAGGCTTTATGAATGTGTCCACTTTAGAAGCTAACAAATGCCTTTTTAACATTCTGGACAATGTGGACTCATTTCATTATGTGACTCTTTCTATTCAGCATTGGCTATATCTATTGACAAAGACAAGCAAGAGAGGTAGGATTTTATTTCCTTAGCCTCCTGGCACATTGAGTAGAAGCTCAACCATCCCAACCTTTAGAGCTCATGCTAGAACACACATCAGTGCTCAGTCTCGGCTCTCAGTCAAACATCCAAAATGTCAGTCAAACATCAAAAACTCTGAAATGTTATTTTGGAGGGTATTATAGGTAAGTTTCTGGAAAATTTCATGTAGTGCTATTCAACTGTTCTAAAGAACATCCATTGGGAATGGTGAATCTCAGTGTTTCCTAGTAGCTTTTGAAGTCCCACCTGGGTGGGAAGTTGCAAAATATACATTTTTTTCTCATAGATCTGAGCAATATGTTCACGGATTCCTCAAACATACATTCAAATAAAATCATTAGACTACATCTCATTTATTGTTGTTCTACTTTGTGAAATACAAAGTCGGTGCCCATTGGACTTCTAGATCTTTCCTTCTGTGGTTAGTTTTGATATCTTCAGGCAATGAGGGCCAGTGAGTCTGAGTAGATATGACATTCAACATCCTTTCCTTTTCAGATGCTTGAGGATATCATGGAGAACCTTGAGCTTTAAAATATTCACCTTTGATTTGCAAATCAAAATAAATTGACGTGGATATAAGATGTACTTAAAGTCACTTGGCGTATCATTCTAACTTGAAAAATGCCTTATGGGGCCAAATGGAAATCCTTCTCTGATAATATCCACATACAATATTCACTGATAGATTAATACTGAAAACTGGCTCTCAACAAGTAGTCCAGACTCTGCCAGTCACAGACCATACTGAAATGCTTTGCCTTGGTTAGTAGGTTTGGATGCTTCTAGTTTATAAATATTCTGATTTGAGTTTTCTGCAGTTGAGAAGAGGATAGGATTTTGAAAAAAAAAATATCCCTGAGTAGTAACTCTTTTATGATCATCCCCAGATCCTCTAAGGGTGAATGTGAAAATTCTTTGATAGTCTAATTTCATCTAACTTTTTGGTGGGATAACAGATACTGTATTGTTAATTCTATTTAAAATTCTTCTGGACAATGAACTTGCAGAATGAAGCATCTTTTACTATGCTACTGTATCCCAGCTGAAATTCTGTGAGCCAGTTACCAGTTTAGAATTTGTTGCAAATTATCTTGAACCCCTCCCTAATTGGGGGAGCAGGTTCCAGTACCATATCCTAGTGAGAAATTATTATTTTTTCTTTTTTCATGAAGGTATATATATATATAAAGACTCCAACACTTTTCCTAATGTTTGGTTGGGCAAGAGTGGTGGTACCCCTTCTCCCCAGGGTGACTTGCCCTGGGAATATTTCAGATAGTGGGGGTGGGCACCCTAGGCAGCCTTCTCTTTTGTGTCTGAATGGCTCTTTCCACAGGTATGCCCATCCATCACCAATGACACCCTTGAGGACTGCAATCTTGACGTGCCTCAAGGAACACCTTCTTCATGGCTTTTCACACTATACATGGTGAAAGACCAGGTTTTATGCTTTATGTCCAAGAAAAGACCTACAAACACAAGTCTGCTGATTAAGCAAGCCAATTGACTAAAAAGTTTCTAAATACTTCCATCTTCTGTGCTTATGGCACTATGGACAGGTAATAAACAGTTTGAAGACCAGCACCAGTCCCTGGAGGGAACTTGAAACAGCACTGACCTAGGTCCCTTGGTAGAAGGACATCTTGGTTCTACTCTCTGGACAAACTAGCATCCTGGCTGAGCCACGTGATGGAGACTGATACTCAGAGTCAGCTCAGGTTGCTTTACGAAGGAATTTTCTGTAATAATCCGGCATGCCACTCTTCTCACGGTCCAGTCAAGTTCTCTGAAATAAGGGCTTGTTTTACTGTAGTCCTTTGATGAGGAGGTGTTTTCCTGCTTAAAGGATACCCTTTGGATTTCCTGTTTCATCGTACTTAAACTGTTAGAATCCAAGAATTTAGAGAATTTGGCAAAAGTCCTAAATTCCTCTCGAATTTCTCCCATGTGACACAAGGACAAATATGCAATTGAGTGTCAGAAAGAAAGGGGAGCAAATATTTCCTGGGAGTAGGCATGTAAATCAAACATTAATAAGAATTCTAGGCTACATGTATTAGCATTCATATGTAGACAATGAAACTTTTAGAGCCAGGGAACAATTGCGCAATTTTAATACAGGAAGCTTCTTGTCTCCATATAGGTGAAAACATTGTTTATAAAAGGATGACAACAGCAGCTAAAACCTGATAGTAAACAAACCAGTTCTTAGAGGTTTATTCTGCAAAACAAACACTACAACGCTGCCTTTCCAATGTCTGTTATTCCAGATACGACTTAATTGTGCAATTTGAAGAGCTTTAAAAATTTTTTTTGGTAACCTCTTTTTTCTCTCTACTCAATTGTTATTCCTTCTAGCTCTCTTTGTTGTGAACTCAGTGGTGCCAACAGGAACTTTGTGGGTCTTTGAGGAATCTTCTCTAAGCCATTTTCAGTATTTAGGACAAATCTTGTTCTATGATTACTGAGAATTTGACAAAATCAAACACTCTCATGTATTTCTAGAATAATAAGGGAAACTGATTGATAAGATTTTTATCATCTAACTAGATGTAGCTTTGACTTAAAAACAATGAGCTTTTACTTGACAATTATGCTCAAACTAAGGCAAAATATTTTGGAGTTGGTCAAATCAGAAGCATCCAAGGAAAAGAAAAAAAAAAAAACCTAGTAGACAAGATGCTGTAAACAAATATCCCATCTTTTATTGGGAGGGAGATTTCAGGTGGCATGTCATTAAAAAATGCCAATTAATTAAAAGAAGCATCTCTTAATCATACTCAGTTAGCATTTAGCCACCTTTAGGCTCCTTAAGGAAAGATAAATCAACGGTATCTATCTACCAAATTCCAGAAAAATAATTTCTGTCAAGTAACAAAATATAAAAATTCGCTTGTCTTTCATGCAGTGAAACTTACTTGGATGCAACTCATTCTTGGCAGATGAATCGACGGTAGTTTTTCTACGTCTTCAGAGGTGTAGATGCAAAATGAGAAATTCTCATAAAACACCACAGTGACCAATCCAGTGCCCTGTAGTTACTGACAGAGTTCCAACGCAAGGAAGCTTTGTTGGTGTTTTTCTTGTCTTTAACCTTTAAAGAGCGAAGGAGCAGAGAAGAGCTTTTTTGCATGGGTCAAGGCAGGATCGAAGGGAGATATTAAAGTTAAGATTGATCCAAGCCATGGTGAGGTCACTTCTGCTCCCACCTCCCTTGAATCTGAATACCTTACTTTAAGAAGTTGTGAAAGGAGAGAAATACATAAACTTCAACCTATGTTTTCGGAAGGTTTTCAACAAAATGAGAGTTTTCTACATGCATAGAAAAATAACTTACCTAGAGTAACTTATACAGGGAAGAAGCTTATCCAGGAGATATTTCTCACTGTTTTAGTCCCTATAGAAGAGAACAAAAAGGAAAGCTAGTGTTCTGAATTCTTGCCTCGTGCTCTTTTAGGGAGCTTCATGGTCATTTGGGCTTATTGATTTCCTGAATGAATAAAGGTACTTTTTCATTAAGTCTTCTGGCCCATACCTCATCCCTTCTTGCATGCCAGGACCCATGCTAGGACTGTGGAACAATGAAGTTAACCCCCTTCCCTCCAGCTGTACCCGGTCTGGTGAAGCAAGATAGACAATTACACACAGCACATATGAAGTGGTAGGGATATTATGGAAGTCCGCAGGGGAGGCATATAATCCAAGATTTAGAACTTCAGAGAAGGCGCCCCAGGGGTGGTAATGTCTCCTTGGGACCAGAGAAACAGTAAGAAGGTGGGGCAAGGTGTGAGCATCCTGGTGGAAGAACCACTTCCGGGCTGAAGTGTCAGTGTGAAGATTGGGAGTGTGGGGGCTGGTTAGCAGGATAGCTATTCACAGGGAGAAGGGGTGAGACTTCTAGATCAAGTAACTGAAGCTGGGGCAGAAGGATGGCTATTCACAGGGAGAAGGGGTGAGACTTTCAGATCAAGTAACTGAAGCTGGGGCAGAAGGATTGCCCAAGCTCATACCATTGGTTAAGAATTAATCAGGACTAAATTGATTTTTGATTTCCTGATTTATCAAGTCATTCCTGAGCAGGATGGTTCTTAGTCTCCAAGTGTTTGAGTTTCTTCCAAATTTTTCCTTGTGGTTGAGTTCCAATTTCAGAGCGTTGTGGTCTGAGAATATGCAGGGGATAATTTCAATCTTTTGGTATCAGTTGAGACCTGTTTTGTGTCCCAGAACATGGTCTATTCTTGAGAATGTTCCATAGGCATTAGAATAGAATGAGTATTCTTTGGTTCTGGGGTGTAGTGTTCTATATATGTCTATGAGGTCCAACTTGTCGAGTATGGCATTCAAAGCCTTTGATTCTTTGCTTAGTTTTTGCCAGGGTGTTCTGTCTATTTCTGATAGTGGAGTGTTGAGGTCCCCTACTATTAATGTATTTTTATCTATATGTCTCTTTATTCTGGTTAAGAGTTGGCTTGTGTATCTTGCTGCTCCCCTGTTGGGGGCATATATATTTATAATTGTCATATCCACTTGTTGAATACTTCCTTTAAGAATAATATAGTGCCCTTCTGCATCTCTAACTATAGTCTGTAGTTTAAAATCCAATTTATCTGATATGAGAATTGCTACCCCAGCTTTCTTTTGAGGTCCATTTGCGTGAAAGATGGTACTCCATCCCCTTACTCTCAGTCTGAATGCATCTTTGGGTTCGAAATGAGTCTCTTGTAGACAGCAAATGGATGGGTCATTTCTTTTTATCCAATCTGCAACCCTGTGGCGTTTTATGGGATGGTTCAAACCATTTACATTAAGACTGATTACTGAGAGATATGATTTTAATGATGCCATGTTGCCAGTAAAGTCTTTGTTTGTATTGGCTGTGACTTTCTGTTCTGTATCACTCTTGGGGCCTTTTTACTTTTATAGAACCCCCCGTAATATCTCCTGTAGGGCTGGTTTCGTGGTTACAAAATTGGTTAGTGACTGGCGATTCTGAAATGTCTTTATTTCTCCATCAATTCTGAATGACAGCCTTGCTGGATAAAGGATCCTTGGCTGCATGTTTTTCTCTGAAAGAGCTTTAAATATGCTCCCCCAACCCTTTCTCTCATTCCAGGTCTGTGTAGACAGGTCTGACGTAATTCTGATGCTTTTGCCTTGGTACGTGAGAAATTTCTTTGCCCTGGCCGCTTTCAATACTGTATCCTTGCATCTAATATTTGCGAATTGCACTATGACGTGACGTGGCGTAGGTTTGTCGTGGTTGAGCTTGGGAGGGGTCCTCTCTGCCTCTTGGACACGAATGTTTGTTTCCCTTGCTAGATTAGGGAAGTTTTCAGCTACAATTTGTTCAAATATCTCTTCTAGACCTCTGTTTTTCTCCACCCCCTCGGGGATGCCGATGATTCTAACATTGGATCGTTTCATTGAGTCAGTAATCTCCCGTAACCTACATTCGTGGGCGTGGATTTTTTTAAGACCATCTTCTATTTTCATTTTTTCCTCTATTAACCCATCCTCCAATTCACTAACCCGTTCCTCTGCTTCTGCGACCCTGGCCGTCAGAGCCTCTAGTTTTGCCTGCATTTGGCTCATAGAATTTTTAATTTCTGTCAGATTCGCTCTCATTTCTGTCCTTAGGGATTCTATATTCTCAGTAACCTTTTCGTTAATAGTTTTTTCAATTCTACTCATCATTTTGACCATCGTTACTCTGAATTCCATTTCTGATAATTTGGTTACATCCATATCCATTATTTCTGTGGCAGAGGCCACAGAATCACTGTCTTTTCTTTGCTGGGGGGGGCTTCTCCTTCTTGTCATTCTGATGAAGAGAGGTTGCGGGGTTTCCAGAGCCCAAATTATTGACTGGGTCCCAGGCCGTGCCCCTTGTTTTATAGGGATCTTAGGGATGTGGGCTTCTTCTTTAAAGATTTTATTTATTTATTTATGTGGCAGCCAACCAGCGAGAGAGGGAACAGAAGCAGGGGAGTGGGAGAGGAAGAAGCAGGCTCCCAGCGGAGGAGCCCGATGAGGGACTCCTTTCCGGAACGCCGGGATCACGCCCTAAGCCGAAGGCAGGCGCTCAATGACTGCGCCACCCAGGCGCCCGGGTTGTGGGCTTCTTGATTTTTCAGCCTGCCTTCTGTGTTCTGGGGGAGGGGCCTGCCGCGCCAATACTCAGGCAACCCTGTTTGGGTAGAGTCTCCGTGTCCCCTGCGAGGGAGGATGGGGATGGGCACTCTCTGAGCCGGTATTTCCAGGCTTTTGTTCTCTGGCGGCTTTCCCTGGCGGTTTGCTGTGCCTCTTCTGAGAGTCAGAGCAGCAGCGGCCAAATTTCAGCCTCTGTCACAGAACAGAGGGATTGCGGCCCGTTCTCTACTAATGTTCTGGCCACTTTAACTCTGTTTCTGTTGGTGCTGCTCAACCCTGCAGCGTCCCGGGATGTGCGCCCCACACCCGGCGTCCCAGCCCTCA
>NW_024423343.1:12281361-12354229 GCF_017311325.1 Ursus maritimus
CTAGATCGCCCTTGTATACAGTGTGAAGCATTTAGAAACACCTTAACCTCCGTGGGGTGCTCAGATGTGTTCTGTTCTGAATTAGTCCCTCCAATCTGGGTGGTCAAATGCAAGCAGGGAGGTGAAAAGAACTTATTCAAGTTCAGAAACAGAGAGCTTTTCTGAAACTGATATTCATATTTTAGAACATAAGCCTTACTGCTTTCCACTTCCACCCCTTCCTTGCCCTTCTCTTGGGGTCAAATGCATTCTTGGCATTTATGAATTTTCTGTATCTATATCTATATAGAAGAAAATGGCATTAAAATACAATATTTGTCTAATGTTTTCCTTTTCTGGTGGATTTTGCTTATTAGACAGAGGCATCAGGAGAGGAAGAAGGGAAAAATCTTGTCCTGGGTCTGCTACGAGTCACCATGGTGTTTACAAAGTCGTTGGAAGTGAGGGGATTGCAAAGACTTTCCGAGAACCAGCCATCCTCGCTGATAGTCCAGCAGGAGTACTCTGGAGGCTTGGTATTGAGAGGACTCACAACTGATGCCGAATATTCACTTCTTATTTTTCTAAAGTAGAATTTTCAACAGATGACACCACTCCCCCAGGAAGGCTCTAAGGCTGCTAATAGTGCTTTGACATCTTTCTAAGGTGGAAATGTTACAGAAGGAGGACAAGAAAAAGGAGAAGGAGAAGGAGGAAGAGGAGGAGGAGAAGAGCTAGAGAAGGAGGAGAAGGAGAAAAAGGAGGAAAAAACATGATTTCTCTAAATATTTGCTGAAGATAAACATGTCTCTTGGCAAAATTGAAACATCCCAACATTTCTTTGTTTCTATTATTATTATTTTTTCTTCTAGAATAAGAAAACACTTCCAAATATTTGAACATAGAGTTCAACCAAACTGCATTTGAATAACAGGTAAATGTGTTAATGAGGGTATTCTGCTCCATATTAATGGATGAATGGTAAGACAATCTAGTTACAGATGACTTCTTTTCCTTTAGTGTCCTTGCTCTACATGTAATGCTGAGCTTTTGAATTTATGATAAGGGAATTATTCTATTGTGGCTAAAAATTTTACTGATGCTTAAATTGTTGACCCACCTATAAAACTAGACATCTTTTTTTTTTTTTTTTTTTTTTTTTGTTATTTGTCTTACCAGTTTCCTGATCGGTAAAAGTTATTGTAAATTGTTTAGCAGGGATTTTAAATTTCTCTCCTATCACTTGGCTAGGAGTAGCTTTCCACTTGTTTTCTATTTTAGGCTTTATGAATGTCCACTTTAGAAGCTAACAAATGCCTTTTAACATTCTGGACAATGTGGACTCATTTCATTATGTGACTCTTTCTATTCAGCATTGGCTATATCTATTGACAAAGACAAGCAAGAGAGGTAGGATTTTATTTCCTTAGCCTCCTGGCACATTGAGTAGAAGCTCAACCATCCCAACCTTTAGAGCTCATGCTAGAACACATCAGTGCTCAGTCTCGGCTCTCAGTCAAACATCCAAAATGTCAGTCAAACATCAAAACTCTGAAATGTTATTTTGGAGGGTATTATAGGTAAGTTTCTGAAAATTTCATGTGAGTGCTATTCAACTGTTCTAAAGAACATCCATTGGGAAATGGTGAATCTCAGTGTTTCCTAGTAGCTTTTGAAGTCCCACCTGGGTGGAAGTTGCAAAATATACATTTTTTCTCATAGATCTGAGCAATATGTTCACGGATTCCTCAAACATACATTCAAATAAAATCATTAGACTACATCTCATTTATTGTTGTTCTACTTTGTGAAATACAAAGTCGGTGCCCATTGGACTTCTAGATCTTTCCTTCTGTGGTTAGTTTTGATATCTTCAGGCAATGAGGGCCAGTGAGTCTGAGTAGATATGACATTCAACATCCTTTCCTTTTCAGATGCTTGAGGATATCATGGAGAACCTTGAGCTTTAAAATATTCACCTTGATTTGCAAATCAAAATAAATTGACGTGGATATAAGATGTACTTAAGTCACTTGGCGTATCACTAACTTGAAAAATGCCTTATGGGGCCAAATGGAAATCCTTCTCTGATAATATCCACATACAATATTCACTGATAGATTAATACTGAAACTGGCTCTCAACAAGTAGTCCAGACTCTGCCAGTCACAGACCATACTGAAATGCTTTGCCTTGGACGATAGGTTTGGATGCTTCTAGTTTATAAATATTCTGATTTGAGTTTTCTGCAGTTGAGAAGAGGATAGATTTTGAAAAAATATCCCTGAGTAGTAACTCTTTATGATCATCCCCAGATCCTCTAAGGGTGAATGTGAAAATTCTTTGATAGTCTAATTTCATCTAACTTTTTGGTGGGATAACAGATACTGTATTGTTAATTCTATTTAAAATTCTTCTGGACAATGAACTTGCAGAATGAAGCATCTTTACTATGCTACTGTATCCCAGCTGAAATTCTGTGAGCCAGTTACCAGTTTAGAATTTGTTGCAATTATCTTGAACCCCTCCCTAATTGGGGAGCAGGTTCCATACCATATCCTAGTGAGAAATTATTATTTTTCTTTTTCATGAAGGTATATATATATAGAAGACTCCAACACTTTTCCTAATGTTTGGTTGGGCAAGAGTGGTGGTACCCTTTCCCCAGGGTGACTTGCCCTGGGAATATTTCAGATAGTGGGGGTGGGCACCCTAGGCAGCCTTCTCTTTTGTGTCTGAATGGCTCTTTCCACAGGTATGCCCATCCATCACCAATGACACCCTTGAGGACTGCAATCTTGACGTGCCTCAAGGAACACCTTCTTCATGGCTTTTCACTATACATGGTGAAAGACCAGGTTTATGCTTTATGTCCAAGAAAAGACCTACAAACACAAGTCTGCTGATTAAGCAAGCCAATTGACTAAAAGTTTCTAAATACTTCCATCTTCTGTGCTTATGGCACTATGGACAGGTAATAAACAGTTTGAAGACTAGCACCAGTCCCTGGAGGGAACTTGAAACAGCACTGACCTAGGTCCCTTTGGTAGAAGGACATCTTGGTTCTACTCTCTGGACAAACTAGCATCCTGGCTGAGCCACGTGATGGACTGATACTCAGAGTCAGCTCAGGTTGCTTTACGAAGGAATTTTCTGTAATAATCCGCATGCCACTCTTCTCACGGTCCAGTCAGTTCTCTGAAATAAGGGCTTGTTTTACTGTAGTCCTTGATGAGGAGGTGTTTTCCTGCTTAAAGGATACCCTTTGGATTTCCTGTTTCATCGTACTTAAACTGTTAGAATCCAAGAATTTAGAGAATTTGGCAAAAGTCCTAAATTCCTCTCGAATTCTCCCATGTGACACAAGGACAAATATGCAATTGAGTGTCAGAAAGAAAGGGGAGCAAATATTTCCTGGGAGTAGGCATGTAAATCAAACATTAATAAGAATTCTAGGCTACATGTATTAGCATTCATATGTAGACAATGAAACTTTAGAGCCAGGGAACAATTGCATTTACAAGGCTTCTTGTCTCCATATAGGTGAAACATTGTTTATAAAGGATGACAACAGCAGCTAAAACCGATAGTAACAAACCAGTTCTTAGAGGTTTATTCTGCAAAACAAACACTACAACGCTGCCTTTCCAATGTCTGTTATTCCAGATACGACTTAATTGTGCAATTTGAAGAGCTTTAAAAATTTTTTTGGTAACCTCTTTTTTCTCTCTACTCAATTGTTATTCCTTCTAGCTCTCTTTGTTGTGAACTCAGTGGTGCCAACAGGAACTTTGTGGGTCTTTGAGGAATCTTCTAAGCCATTTTCAGTATTTAGGACAAATCTTGTTCTATGATTACTGAGAATTTGACAAAATCAAACACTCTCATGTATTTCTAGAATAATAAGGGAAACTGATTGATAAGATTTTTATCATCTAACTAGATGTAGCTTTGACTTAAAAACAATGAGCTTTTACTTGACAATTATGCTCAAACTAAGGCAAAATATTTTGGAGTTGGTCAAATCAGAAGCATCCAAGGAAAAGAAAAAAAAAAACCTAGTGAGACAAGATGCTGTAAACAAATATCCCATCTTTTATTGGGAGGGAGATTTCAGGTGGCATGTCATTAAAAATGCCAATTAATTAAAGAAGCATCTCTTAATCATACTCAGTTAGCATTTAGCCACCTTTAGGCTCCTTAAGGAAAGATAAATCAACGGTATCTATCTACCAAATTCCAGAAAAATAATTTCTGTCAAGTAACAAAATATAAAAATTCGCTTGTCTTTCATGCAGTGAAACTTACTTGGATGCAACTCATTCTTGGCAGATGAATCGACGGTAGTTTTTCTAATGCGCTTCAGAGGTGTAGATGCAAAATGAGAAATTCTCATACACCACAGTGACCAATCCAGTGCCCTGTAGTTACTGACAGAGTTCCAACGCAAGGAAGCTTTGTTGGTGTTTTTCTTGTCTTTAACCTTTAAAGAGCGAGAAGGAGCAGAGAAGAGCTTTTGCATGGGTCAAGGCAGGATCGAAGGGAGATATTAAAGTTAAGATTGATCCAAGCCATGGTGAGGTCACTTCTGCTCCCACCTCCTTGAATCTGAATACCTTACTTTAAGAAGTTGTGAAAGGAGAGAAATACATAAACTTCAACCTATGTTTTCGGAAGGTTTTCAACAAAATGAGAGTTTCTACATGCATAGAAAAATAACTTACCTAGAGTAACTTATACAGGGAAGAAGCTTATCCAGGAGATATTTCTCACTGTTTTAGTCCCTATAGAAGAGAACAAAAAGGAAAGCTAGTGTTCTGAATTCTTGCCTCGTGCTCTTTTAGGAGCTTCATGGTCATTTGGGCTTATTGATTTCCTGAATGAATAAAGGTACTTTTTCATTAAGTCTTCTGGCCTACCTCATCCCTTCTTGCATGCCAGGACCCATGCTAGGACTGTGGAACAATGAAGTTAACCCCTTCCCTCCAGCTGTACCGATCTGGTGAAGCAAGATAGACAATTACACACAGCACATATGAAGTGGTAGGGATATTATGGAAGTCCGCAGGGGCATATAATCCAAGATTTAGAACTTCAGAGAAGGCGCCCCAGGGGTGGTAATGTCTCCTTGGGACCAGAGAAACAGTAAGAAGGTGGGGCAAGGTGTGAGCATCCTGGTGGAAGAACCACTTCCGGGCTGAAGTGTCAGTGTGAAGATTGGGAGGTGGGGCTGGTTAGCAGGATAGCTATTCACATGGGAGAAGGGGTGAGACTTCTAGATCAAGTAACTGAAGCTGGGGCAGGATGGCTATTCAGGGAGAAGGGTGAGACTTTCAGATCAAGTAACTGAAGCTGGGGCAGAAGGATTGCCCAAGCTCATACCATTGGTTAAGAATTAATCAGGACTAAATTGATTTTTGATTTCCTGATTTATCAAGTCATTCCTGAGCAGGATGGTTCTTAGTCTCCAAGTGTTTGAGTTTCTTCCAAATTTTTCCTTGTGGTTGAGTTCCAATTTCAGAGCGTTGTGGTCTGAGAATATGCAGGGGATAATTTCAATCTTTTGGTATCAGTTGAGACCTGTTTTGTGTTCCAGAACATGGTCTATTCTTGAGAATGTTCCATGGGCATTAGAATAGAATGAGTATTCTTTGGTTCTGGGGTGTAGTGTTCTATATATGTCTATGAGGTCCAACTTGTCGAGTATGGCATTCAAAGCTCTTGTTTCTATGTTGGTTTTCTGCTCCGGTGCTCTGTCTATTGCTGATAGTGGAGTGTTGAGGTCCCCTACTATTAACGTATTTGTATCTATAGGTCTCTTTATTCTGGTTAAGAGTTGGCTTGTGTATCTTGCTGCTCCCCTGGTGGGGGCATATATATTTATAATTGTCATATCCACTTGTTGGATACATCCTTTAAGAATAAAATAGTGCCCTTCTGTGTCTCTAACTATAGTCTTTAGTTTAAAATCCAATCTGTCTGATATGAGAATTGCTACCCCAGCTTTCTTTTGAGGTCCATTGGCGTGAAAGATGGTATTCCATCCCTTTACTTTCAGTCTGAATGTATCTTTAGGTTCAAAATGAGTCTCTTATAGACAGCAAATGGATGGGTCATGTCTTTTTATCCAATCTGCAACCTTGTGGTGTTTTATGGGAGCATTTAGGCCATTTACATTGAGACTGATTATTGAGAGATATGATTTCAATGATGCCATGTTGCCAGTAAAGTCTTTGTTTCTATAGATTGTGACTTTCTGTTCTGTATCACGCTTGGGGCCTTTTTATCCAACATTCAAAGAAGAAATAATACTTATTCTCCTAAAGCTATTTCAAAAAATAGAAAAGGAAGGAAAGCTACCAAATTCATTCTATGAGGCCAATATTACCTTGATCCCCAAACCAGGCAAAGACCCCATCAAAAAGGAGAATTACAGACCGATTTCCCTAATGAATATGGACACCAAAATCCTCAACAAGATCCTGGCTAATAGAATCCAATAGTACATTAAAAGGATTATCCATCATGACCAAGTGGGATTCATACCTGGGATGCAAGTGTGGTTCAACATTCGCAAATCGATCAGCGTGATACATCATATCAACAAGAAAAGACTCAGGAACTATATGATCCTCTCAATTGATGCAGAAAAAGCATTTGACAAAATACAGCATCGTTTCCTGATTAAAACCCCTCAGAGTGTAGGGATAGAGGGTACATTTCTCAATCTCATAAAAGCCATCTATGAAAAGCCTACAGCAAATATTATTCTCAATGGGGAAAAGCTGGAAGCCTTTCCCTTAAGATCAGGAACATGACAAGGATGCCCACTCTCGCCACTATTATTCAACATAGTACTAGAAGTCCTTGCAACAGCAATCAGACAACAAAAAGGGATAAAAGGTATCCAAATTGGCAAAGAAGAAGTCAAACTGTCTCTCTTCGCAGATGACATGATACTCTATATGGAAAACCCAAAAGAAGCCACTCCCAAACTATTAGAAGTTATAGAGCAATTCAGTAATGTGGCGGGATACAAAATTAATGCTCAGAAATCAGTTGCATTTCTATACACGAATAATGAGACTGAAGAAAGAGAAATTAGGGAATCCATCCCATTTACAATAGCACCAAAACCCATACGTTACCTTGGAATTAACTTAACCAGAGACGTAAAGGATCTATATTCTAGAAACTATAAATCACTCTTGAAAGACATTAAGGAAGACACAAAAAGATGGAAAAATATTCCATGCTCATGGATCGGAAGAATTAACATAGTTAAAATGTCTATGCTACCCAGAGCAATCTACACTTCCAATGCTATCCTGATCAAAATACCGATGACATTTTTCAAAGAACTGGAACAAATGGTCCTTAAATTTGTATGGAACCAGAAAAGGCCCCGAATCTCCAAGGAACTGTTGAAAGGAAAAACAAAGCTGGGGGCATCACAATGCCAGATTTCGAGCTGTACTACAAAGCTGTGATCACAAAGACAGCATGGTACTGGCACAAAAACAGACACATAGACCAATGGAACAGAATAGAGAACCCAGAAATGGACCCTGGGCTCTTTGGGCAACTAATCTTTGATAAAGCAGGAAAAAACATCTGGTGGAAAAAAAGACAGTCTCTTCAATAAATGGTGGTGGGAAAATTGGACAGCTACATGCGAAAGAATGAAACTTGACCACTCTCTCACACCATACACAAAGATAAACTCCAAATGAATGAAAGACCTCGATGTGAGACAGGAATCCATCAAAATCCTAGAGGAGAACATAGGCAGCAACCTATACGACATCGGCCAAAGTAACCTTTTTCATGACACATCTCCAAAGGCAAGAGAAACAAAAGATAAAACGAACTTGTGGGACTTCATCAAGATAAAAAGCTTGGGCACAGCCAAGGAAACAGTCAAAAAAACTAAGAGGCAGCCCACGGAATGGGAGAATATATTTGCAAATGACACTACAGATAAAAGACTGGTATCCAAGATCTACAAAGAACTTCTCAAACTCAATACACGAGAAATAAACAAATCAAAAAATGGGCAGAAGATATGAACAGACACTTTTCCAATGAAGACATACAAATGGCTAACAGACACATGAAAAAATGTTCAAAATCATTAGCCATCAGGGAAATTCAAATCAAAACCACACTAAGATACCACCTTACGCCAGTTAGAATGGCAAAATTGACAAGGCAAGAAACAACAATTGCTGGAGAGGATGTGGAGAAAGGGGATCCCTCCTACATTGTTGGTGGGAATGCAAGTTGGTACAGCCACTCTGGAAAACAGTGTGGAGGACCCTTAAAAAGTTAAAAATTGAGCTACCCTATGACCCAGCCATTGCATTACTGGGTATTTACCCCAAAGATACAGACATAGTGAAGAGAAGGGCCATATGCACCCCAATGTTCATAGCAGCATTGTCCACAATAGCTAAATCGTGGAAGGAACCATTCAACAGATGACTGGATTAAGAAGTTGTGGTCCATATATACAATGGAATATTACTGAGCTATCAAAAAGAATGAACTCTCAACATTTGCTGCAACATGGACGGCACTGGAGGAGATAATGCTAAGTGAGAGAAGTCAAGCAGAGAAAGACAATTATCATATGATTTCTCTCATCTATGGAACATAAGAACTAGGAAGATCGGTAGGGGAAGAAAGGGATAAAGAAAGGGGGGGTAATCAGAAGGGGGAATGAAGCATGAGAGACTATGGACTATGAGAAACAAACTGAGGGCTTCAGAGGGGAGGAGGGTGGGGGAATGGGATAGACTGGTGATGGGTAGTAAGGAGGGCACATATTGCATGGTGCACTGGGTGTTATACGCAACTAATGAATCATCGAACTTTACATCGGAAACTGGGGATGTCCTGTATGGTGACTAACATAATATAATAAAAAAATATTAAAAAGAAAAAAGAATTAATCAGGACTAGAGCTCAGGCTTTCTGAATTGCAGCCCCTACTGGCTTGTACTCTTTTCTTATAATTCTAAGTACTTGGTCATTTTGCTTGAAGCTAAAATACATTGGAAAGAGCTGATAAAGGAAGGAAAGAAAGAAGATAAACCAACAAAACAAAACAAGTCTAAATTTTTATTATAGATTGGTAGTCATAATGCTAATAATCTAGAAAGAGTAGATTAAATTTAGAATTTTGTATTTAATAAAGCAAACAAGTGTTTCATATGGTTTGGAAATACTTAATGTAAAATGATTTAGACTGAAATATCATACCCTTTTTGAAAAAAGCTTTGAACATCTACTTAATGAAACACACATAAGGGTGAAGTTTTAATTTAAGATTATTTATGTAGAATACATCACTCCCTAATAATAACAGATAAATAGGGTATAGGAATATAATTGGAAATCTTGAGTAGACTCTATTATCAAAGGAGAAAATATGCTTTGGATGCTTGTCATACCATGTTGCCTTTATAATCATTCTTCAGCTAATCCTGAATACTATCTATAAGAATAGTACCATTTTAGACTGCCTTTGCACTTGACCCAGAAATAGCCAGGAGCTTGGGGATGGCTCTAGGAACACCAAAAGCATTATATGAAGAGTCCAAACATTTTCAGAGCAGCAGTGAAAGGGGACTTATAATACTTCTGCTTAAGGCAAATCAATAATTCACTGAGAAAGGCATTGATGTCTAGCTGGAAAACTTTTTGAAGAACAAATGTATCCTAAGATGGAAAAAAAATATAGTAGAAATACAACTGATGTCAACTGAAAATCCTAGAGTGGCAAGTATATTTAGAGTACCAGGACAGGTGGTAAACCCTATCGACGTAGTTAATGATTAATGTGGGAACTTGGCATTCTCTTTTACCAGGGACAGAGCCACACGCACATACCAGTTAGGTCTAGTTAAAGCTCCAAGGATAGGGTCAGGCATAATGTTTTTTAAAAGTCACACTGGCAGAGCAATATGCAGTCAAGATTGGGAACCAGCGCTCTAATCTAACCAGGTGTGTGTGTGTGTGTGCACGTGTGTGGGTGCACACACAGGTAGGGGAAGGGAGTAGTTAGGACAACTTTCAAAGGGGAATTTTGAAGGATGAATAGCAGTTACCCAGATGGAGAATTCACCCTGGATGGTCCAAGAACACACAGAAGACTGGAAAAGGCAGCTGGGTTCTGGGAACCGGAGGGGAGAAATAAGGCTGGAGGGACCAGAGCATGTCTACAAAAGTACAGGTCTACAAAAGTACAGGTGCGACTTGATCCACACACAACGAGGAACCACAAACGTGGGACAAGAGGATTTCTATTTTTAATTGATCACTCAAATGACAGGATGGAAAACAGATACTGGAGCAACTCTGGCTCAGAGTTCTCATCAACTGTGTCTCTCTCATTCCTGAGCTGTTTCATGTCAGTGACTTGCAACCAATAATCCTTTCACACTTTTTGATGACACACCGCTAGGAGGAGGGGGGAGGAGACAACAGAAGAGGGGAGAAAAGGAGGCTTAGGCTCTGGTAGAAAGAACCACTTTAGTCAGTTTCTGTGGTGGGAGGCTCCTCACGTTACCTGGGTATCTGGAGCGGGATACATGGGAATATAGGGTTTTATTTGCCATTCCTGTAGAGCACTGGTCCTCCTCTGCACATGACTTGTGGCTCTTCCTCTAGAGTGTTGCTACTCACACAGTGATCCTCTGGGCCAGCAACCTCAGAATGACTTCAGAGTTTTCTGGAAATGCAAAATGTAATACGCTACCGCAGATCAACAGAATCAGAAACTGCATTTTAACAGGATCCCCAGTTAATTATTATGCATTAAATAATGCGAGGCATTAGTCTCAAGCAATGTTTTTCAAGGTTTTTAACCCAAACCCTTCCATGCGGCAAAACATTCATTTTATATTGTGTCCTAGAAGATGCGTGATCATGGACTTGCAGCAGAAGACACATTTTCAGGAAGAGAAATGTACGTGGTCTATGCTATGCTATGCTATGCTATGCTATCCTATTCTGTCCTATTCTAAAAAAAATACCTGTCAGCACCTACTCCATGGATTTCATAAGTCACTAATAGTATGTGACACAATAGGTTTGTGGTCCTAAAGAAACCAAAGCGGCTGAGCCCTGAAATAGAATGCAGGAAGTACTTTCCCAGTTTTCAGAAAAAAATAAATTAAATGGAAAACAGTTTGTCTATTCAAAGATAATTTTTCCTAAACAATTTTTTAAAAAAGGTCTGGCTTTTGCCATTACTTGATTGCTAGCAACTGTCAGTAAACATAATAAATAATAAAGGAAGAAGAGAGAAATATTCATGGGAAAAGAACTAGAAAGAGTCAATCATGCCTAGCCTAATTAAAAAAATAGAGATGTGATTTTGATTGAAATTGTATTATCATAAAATTAATATTTCTTGGTGTGACATTTTTCTTGATGTGAAAAATTTCACCTAATGATATCATTTTTGTATTAGTATTTAATATCACCTGATTACCGTTGACTATCGCTATTCTAGAAAAGAATTTTTCAAATGATTTTTTACCATAGTGTGAGTGACAGGGGAAGACATCCCAAAGCCCTTTTATCCTACCCATTCCCACCCTACAGAGGAAAAAGAATATAGTAATAAGAGGGTATGTGTCACTGTATAAGCACATTTTTGTGGTTTGCCTTAGCAGAGTGGTAGAGATGACTTGTATTTGAATCACAATGTATATATGACTTAAAGTCTAGTGATTGCAAAATTATGGTCCTCAAATACCATTGGTAGAAGCATATATCACTATACAGTCTGGGGTTAACCAAACAATCCACAACAAAGTCCAATGTGAATGAAGAAGCTAAGCCAAAAGTAATTCATAAATAGAAGGCATTTGGAAATCATGGCCATGTGAAGACCGCATCGATAACCAAATATGCTTCCTGAAATCTGCAGGAATTCCATAAGTGGTACTCAGAGTTGTGGAATCTTCTAGCGTTACATGGTGATGTAGGAACCTGAATTAGAGTCATTAGTAAGCTCTACTTAAACAAGAATTTAATTTTGCAAATACACTATTTTAGTAACTTGAACTCAATCACTAGGTGGCCAATATGTGATCGCTGAATGTATATAAAAAATGATAGTAAATGAATTATGCATCATTTAGCTGTAAAAACCAGAGAATGTACATTATCAGGAGACCTAATGTAGATTATAATCCGTAGTTTCAAAGCCACTACCAGAGAATCATTTATTATCAAGGCCCCAGCTGAGCTATCTAGTTTCAACTCCGGAATTTTATAGCTTTTTAAGGTAATGGGTTTTTCCCGTTTTTCAGATAATATGGGAAAATGCACTGAGATTTACCTGGAAACTAAGCCTGAGTAATTCTACATATTTCCACCTTCTCAGTCCTGTCAAGGCCAAGGATTACTAAAAAGATTCATCTCACAAGTAAGATCTGATTGATTTGTAATAAATGCCTGAGGGGCCATGTTGAAACCACAAAGGGGTATCTTGACTGATCAAGGATGTTGCCATGGGTGTTAGGCAAGGGAAGGGCAATTGCATGCCTTGATTTGCCCTTCTTGTTACAGGCTCTCCTAAACTCGGAGGCAGGGCATGGATCATCTGTCATTTTGTTGAGCTATGCTTCTGGGATATGATTGGTTAATTGAGTTTTGACTTCCTCCTCACCATATCCAGACTCAGCTCAGGTTGTCAGATAAAACACTGGATGTTCAGGAAAACCTGAATGTCATGTGAACAGCAAATACATTTTGGTTCTAGGTATGCCCCGAATATTGTAAAGGGCATGCTTCTACAAAAGCTATTGTTTATCTGAAATTCAGATTTCATTGGATACCTTCCATTTTTATTTGCTAAATCTGGCATGCTAAGTTCAGCATTTAGGACACGTATTAATGTCCTAGTATCTGGATTTATAGGTCACCTACCTCTAACTTCCTCAGGGTACAACAAATTTACAGAGCCCTAGAATAGTTCCCTGTATCCCAGAGTGACCCAAGGTAAACAAGCAAACTAATCCTTAATTACAAAAGTTTGATAAATCCAAGGAATGTAGAAAAGGGGAGTGGGGAAGTGATTTGAAGGATTAGGGGGTCAGTGGAATGTGGGAGTCAGGAATGTTCAATATTCTAGGTTGAGATTAAGCTATCCCTGGAGGAAGCAGAGGTAGGAAGAACTGGTTGGCTAGAGGTGACCCTTAGGGAGGGATTTAGGAGGAGAAAAGCTGTGTGGTTTTGTGTTTGGTCCTTTGAAACTTCCAATGACTTCCACATTAGGAGTTTCTTCAATAATAGGAGGGGCAAGAACAAGGCATTTCCTGGGGCTCAAGCTGGCACTTGGTTGGGAATGGAAATTATAATTCTATGTGTGACTCTGAAATATGGTGGTGGTAATCTTTGGAGTCCTGCAAAAGCCTTCTAAAATAATATTCTTAACACTTTTGCAAGGAGGGAGGTGGAGAGAAAACACATTTGTACACAGAGTGCCGGGAGGGACCCTTTGTACTTTTTCTCTCTGCCTCTTTCTCTCTTTTTCATTTTATCTGGTTTCTGGAAGTAAAATCTAATTGTTGATGTTTGCTTCAAATGAATTGTGTGTGTGTGTGTGTGTGAGAGAGAGAGAGAGAGAGACAGAGAAAAAAAGAGAGCGAAAGAGAGTAAGAGAGAGAGGGAGAAAATATGGTTTAAACCATGATCATTTTTTGGCAATGATTCAGATGCACCCTAAGCCTTGTAAGGCAAAACAATGGAAAAGCTGAAAACCAGAGCTTAGCCAAAGATTAAATTTGTGACCAGCCATAGAAAGATTCACAGTTAGGTGCTACAGTTAAAACTAATTTCTCCAAGGGTTTCATTAGATTTTCTGTATGCAGAAGAGTTACATTGTAATGTGGCGGATCTTTTTCATTCTGGTAAATTGTACGAAACCAACAAAGTGTCTGATGGCTGTGATTTGGAACTGCGATTGAGTTCTATATTATCTATCTGAGTTTGCAGTGACTGTTTGAGCTTCTTAGAATTCAGCACAGTCCTTTCTTTTGCTTTATTGACATGTTTTAGTAAGCACTGAAATACCTGCAGAGTGTCCAAAGGACTGCAGGCATAATGGGGTTAAAGATATCCATCTGATCACTTTCACATAAAGTCTAGATATTCAGCAATTTAGGATGAAATGTGCCTACCGGCTCCCAAATGAAGCTTCCCATAAACAGGCTATTCTACCTTGGGTCCCAAGAACTGTCTGTGGTGTTTTCTAAAATATAATCGTCGTTTTTCCGTTACTTACTTCAAGATCCCCGGGAAGATGAAGGCAAGGGAAACAGATTATGTGCCAGGCAGCTGGATTTCCTCTAAAGTCTTTTCCTTTTAAAGAAGCTTCCTCCTTTCGCAGGTTTATAAACAGCCCTTCCTGTGATTTTGCAGCATAGAATATGGTGATTGCCCCTGCCAGCTCACAGTACAGCCAGGTGCTAAGCATCTGCGGCAGGGAGCTAGCGTCTCTGCAAGCTGCGTGTGCGCTGTAGGTATGTGATAGGCATGGTGGCATTGTTTGGGAAGCCAGGAGGCTGACTGTAACTCTCACACTCAAGCCTCCCCCATCGGTCTTGCAGGTAGCAAGCATATCACTTCAACGTGAGCTGCCGATGCTCTGCTTCTGCTTTGTTTTCCCTGCTACACTAATCCCAGTGGTATCAAAAGAAGCAGGAAGCCCAGCCTGTTTGGTACATTATTGCTTTGTGGCTGAGCGGTCCTGGAGGATATGGCAGAGATAGCTTCCCTCTTCTATGATGAACAAGGGCAATTTCATTTTCTTTGTATAATTTCCTTTTTTTAATGTAACTGTTGAATTTCATGGTAGAAAAAGTATAGTGATAGAAGATATTCTGGATGGAAAAACTTGTGAAGCCCATGCAGGTGTGTGTGTGTGTGTGTGTGTGTGTGTGTGTGTGTATTTATATTTATTACATATATATATTTATATTTAACAAAATGGGTTAGCAGTTCGTCCTTCTTCTAGAGGTAAAAAAAAAAAAAAAAAACAAATATTGGTGAAGTCATCCCGTAGGCATGATTACTAAATTCTGGATAGCCCACCTACTGTAAGTGACAAGAAATTTACATCAGTGACTAGCTGAGCAACTGTTCTACCTTAATAATTATGGATTTGATTTATAAATTAGATTAATAATTAGTAACCAAGGGCAGAATTGGTGGTATCAAAATTAACTTTGTCTCATATTTCTGCATGATCCCAGCCCAGTCCAAGTGTATTCCAGATGCACGTCATTTCATACGCTTTATACAATAGAAAAGTGTGTGTACCTTGAATTTTAATAAATTGAACTGGATTTTAACTCTATGAGAGTGAGACAATGTATGACAGTTGATATTTCTGTATTGATTACTATGTGCCAGACGCAGTGTTAAGTATTTTGTGTGACTTTTCTAATTTTAATACCTGCAACAATCCCATGACTTATATAATATAATAATTGCCATTTGATCCATGTAGAAATTGCCCCAGAAAGATTAAATAAGTTACTGTAAGTACTGTAAGTGATGAAGTTCAGATTTCAACTCAGGCAGTCTGGTATTCCTGGGGTCCATACTATAACGGCAAAAAATGATCTGGACATAGTTGTCACATAGGTAAACCTTAGACTTGCCATGGTTCAAACTAGAACCAACTAGATAATTCTGACTAGACAACTGGGTACCTCATTCTGCCTCATTGCCAAACCTCCCTTGTCAGATTAAGGTCCATGAAGTCAGACTTGGTTAGTCATCTCCATATTTTGGAACTATAGTTAGCTTGGACACAGAAGGCAAGGCATTCAGTAAAGTTGTTGAATAAATGAGTACGGTATTTATAAATGTAAATTAGTTTTGCAGTGTTGTTTTTGTATTTTGCCATATGTAAGAGGTTAAGGTAACGTCAATATTATTCTATTTATCTTCAGAGTCTTTATCCTGCTAGAGTGGTAGAAAACAATTTTAGTCAATTTAGGTTTTCCTATGCTTGTCATATACATTATAGCTATGTTTGGGGGTGAACTGAAGGCTCTAACCAGGTGAAATGGGCACTGGGGTACTCCTCCCAGATTCCCTTTTCAGCACAGAGGTATCCATTTCCCCAGTTGTCAAGAGGGTTGTCTGTTGACAGTTCACAACTTCATTCCACCCTGGGACTTGACCTTGGCTGATGAGAGTTATCCAACCCCACCCCCCAACCCCCCTCCCGTTACAGCCCTTCCCTGGGGGCAAGACACATCCAACAATGATTGAAATGGGAGTACAAAGGTTCATCCCCCCCTAGTTTCAATATAGAACAATTCTGAGAGTCCCTCCCAGCCCAGAGCTCACTAAAAAATTGTCTGAGATCTCAGTTACAACTGCACTGCTCTTTATCTCCTTCCCTGCCCAAATCAGCTTCATTCACTTCTTCACCTGCGTTCCCAAATATATTTCCCAACAAACAAACCTCCAGCACACAATTCTCTCATTCAGGGGACCTGACCTAAGGCAGTAGGTATTAGGAGCAGTCCTAGGAAGCAGACTCTAAAAATGAAATTTGGGAGCTGAACTACTTGCACCAAGGACTCAGTCATAGATGGGCACACAAGCAGTCACTGGCATACCAATGACTAGTATGAAGACATACTGGTATTCACATGTTCACTGGGGATGAAATGGAGATGTGATCTCTGTGGAAGGGAATGCATTGGCTGGTACTATTTCTCAGGCATTTGAGAGATACAGGGGGAGAATCCTACTGATAAGGACCATGGAATCAGATTGCTGCTGTTGGGTGCTATGGATGAATTGCAGACAACTGAGTGATTCATCACCAACTGAACATGAAGTGTGAAGCTCAGAGGGCCTCCTTGATTCCATATAATGAGACTTTTATTTCTTGTATTCAGAAGCCAGAAAAACCTGGTGATGAGGATAAGTCTTTATTATAAGTGTAGCAGAGTTCTAGGTAAGGTCTAATTTCCAACTCTGGCAAATGTGCTATGCCAAGGTCAAGGCCCTGATTAGAAATGCATGAAACACTGAGACTTGATAGGATGTCATCTAAGTTGATGCACTCAAGAAACTTGAAACCCAGATTCTTTTAAAACTTTGTGCCTACCAAATTGGCCTTCTCATTTCTGTTAGAGGATAATGCTCTCTTTTGCTTGAAGACATCTCAGTAACCTCTAGCTTATAGGAAAACATGGATCCTACATACCACAGTATTCACCCTCAATTCCCTTTCTAGCTACCAAATTAAGACCAAGTTATAATATAATCCAGCTGAGGAAATTATATCCTGCCAAGGAAGGAAAGAGGCTATATGCTGAAGTTGTTATGTGGCCCAGTCAATATGTACCTGCAGGACCCATGAGAGAAAATATAGGGATGATCCCAGGAACACTGGACTATAAAACTGGACAAAGAAAATTTGATCAGTATAGGAATTCTTCCCAGGACACAGAATTCATCACCTGACCAGAATTCTGGGAGACTGCACTAATGCACTGCTAGGATGGCTTTTATGAGTTTGAAAAAAGAAATGGCCCATGCAAAATGAAATACAAATATTGGAATTTCCATGGAAGACAATGGAGTAATGTATCAAAGGCTTAGAGAAGTGGGTATGCTTGACATACCTTGGATAGTCCAAGGGAGGCTCTAGAGCCCACCAGTTAACTATGTAGGAGGATCTGGAATACCCCTAGTTTGCCAAAGTGATGAGGAATATGATGGTGAGGGGCACTCACATTGCTGGGTGTTCAGTGATGGCTGCACTCTGTCTGCTGGGGCTAATGATAGGAGATGTTATACATCTTGGCTTCCTAATAACAAAGGGGATTATAGGATTCCAAGATAATAGAGACCAAGTAAAAAGCTTAACCTCTGAATGAAAGAGGGCTTAATTTTTGTATTGAGGGTCAAGGTTGGGTAGCAGTGGAAAAGCCTGAAATGCAGAAAGCTAGGTTGTTAATAGACCATAGTATCCTAAGAGGGAGATAGATGGGTGGTCAATAAAGATACTCCTTAATCTATGTAGTCAAAAGAAATCACAGATGGATGATCAGGAGACTGAAGACAGCTATACCAAAGAAAGTCATGATTCCTCACTCAGTTTCTGGATCTATAATCCTCAGATTTGTTCCTTGGCCTGTGGGTATAAGAACTATCTTAGCACATAACATATAAGGCCAAAGAGAAGTTTTTGAAACTTTCCTTGTCCCTAATCCACCCCACTACCCCTGCTAAGAGGTAAATAAAAAGCTGTGTCACATACCAGGAGAAATGGAAGATATTAATGTCACTTTTAAAGATTTAAAGTATGCATTCTGTCCAGACTCTGTCCATCAGTTAGGCTCAACAGAAAACAGATAGGTCCTGGTGGATAAGAGTGGGCTCTCAAACTTAACCAAGTGGCAGTCCCAATGTGGCTGCTGGGCCACGTCAGTTACTTTGCTACAGTAGGTTAACACAGCCTCAGTACATGGTATGAAGTAATCAACCTGGTGAATATTTTTTTCCATCCTTATCAGGAAGTAGGTTAGGGTGCAATTTGCACTTATATGGGACAATTAAATAGTATACATTTATTATGTTTTCTCAGGGCTAATTAATCCTCCCCACTTTTGTCATAGTCCAAAGGGACTGGACCATTTTGACATCTGCAGAACCTAGTTTACTGTATTGATGAGATAATGTTACTTGGACTGATAAAGCAATAAATAGCAGATATTTGAAGTTCTTTGTAATATACATGTGTTTCAGAGGATGAGAGAGAAATTGTACCAAATTTCAAGAGCCTGCCACATTGGTGAAGCTGTAGGGTTCCAATGGTCTAGAGTATGTTGTGAAATCTCTTGCAAAGAAAAGGGCAAAGTATTGCATCTTGTATCTTCTACCACTGAGAAAGAAGCACAATACTTGGTAGGCTTCTTCTCTTGCCACCGTATACCATGTGGGGTGGAGATGTTATTCTTACCTATTTACTGGATAGGAATCTGACCTTAACTGTGCCAAAATACTTGCAGTGAAGGATGTATAATGCCTTCAATCCTTGATATCATCTATCAACAGACACCCATCATCATGTCTGGTTCTTAGTTACCACTTTTTTATGTGACTATGAATATTATGAATATGCCCTCATTCCCACCTGCAAGTCCCTTATGTTTGGGGGCATCCTACGAAAGCACATGAGAATTATTTGTTTTTTTCTGTGCCATGCCAGAACATGACAAACCATAAAGCAGACTCTTGCTTTGTATACCTAGGAGCACCTACACTTTGAAGCCATTCTCATTCTTGTTATCTCTTTGATTTTGCTGCCTGCCTCCTGCTTTTGGGTTTCCTAATATTGGGGGCTCTCTTTGGAGGCCAGTTGGCCCCTATGATTAGGACCAGTTCACTTCTGTCTTCTCACCACTTTTTTTCTCTTCCCTTCTCTTTTGTCCAGGGAGAAGATATAAACTATTGGGGGACAGGTGTTGGTTGAAGAACTCACTTCTCAAATTCCCAGAATGACTAAAATCAGGAGTTTTTCAACTCCCTTATGGTAGACTCTCTTGCAATAGAAAAGATAGTGAGTGGTCTTCAGCACCTTTGCTTTGGTCTGGCTGTATGCCTCCCTTGAGATAATAAAGGAAGAAGGCTTAGGTGATTGGATAGAACAAAGGGTAAAAGATAGGGTACAGAAGGAAATACTCTTAAATATCCATGAAAGTCAGTTCATATATTTAAAAAATATGATTTTACTGTATCTAGCACTTCATTGTAGTGAATATCTACTTGCCCTGCACAATTCTGTTAAGGCAACAGCAATCTCTCTCTCTGAGTAAATCTAGGATCTAATACACTGTTCTGTATGTGAGTGTTAATAATTGTTCTTCTTGTTATTGAAATTGTTAACTATAACCAACACATAAGATAATAAAATGGTTAATTTGAAATATAAATAATGACATTAGATTCTTGAAACTCAACATTGACCATATCAGCCCTACCGATGGGAATTTGCAGTCCTATCCTCATAATTGACCGACTTAGGCTTTCTTTTATATTTTGAAACTTACAAGCATCTTTCTTAGTATCCACGAGAATCTATTTATAATTTTCACACACTTCAATGATTCACTGTAGTCAACACTCGTAAGTAAATATCTCACTTCCTGGTTAGATAATGAGATTTCATGAATGAAACTGGTATTATGAATGAAAGGGTTGCCGAGGAGAGGAAACAAACCAAATCCAGAATTCAAGTACACCTTGTTTCCTCCATTTGTCCCTGAGATGACTAAGGAAAGTGCCAAGGAGGTTTGATCAAATAACATTTTGGCTTTATCACTAGAAGGGAATACTCGATCAATAGAAATCACCTTGTTCGATCATGTTAATCGTTATGAAAATGCACATAAGACTAACAGTGATGTATAATGTCATGACTCTTAGGTTGTTAAAGATAAATATAAAAGTGATTTTTATGGGTTCAGGAAATGGACAATTTTCACTCAACAGGTGGGACTATAAATTAACCTGCTTCCTCAGAAGGAGCCTCAAAATATTTGTTTACCCTTTGATTTGGTAATTTCATATTCAGGGACTTATCCTAAGAAAATGATCAGAGATTAAGGGAAGATTTATGTACAAAGATGCCTATTAAATATGTATTTATAATATTGGAAAATTAGGACCAACCCAGTATTTGATAATAGAATATAGTCAAACAAATGATATCATGGTTTTGTTATGGAATGAAATACATCAATTCAATTTTTTGAAAACATTTAATGACACAGAAGATACTTATGACATTATATTAAATGAAAATTACTGTATTTACAGAGTCATCAGAATTTTGTAAGAAAGGAATAAACTTTCTGGGTGTGAAAAAATTCCAGGAGGAACCAACCATGCCAACCCTTTGATGTTGGACTTCTAGCCTCCAGAGCTATGAGACAATGCATTGCCATTGTTTAAGGAAAAAGTAATTCCAGGAAGAAAATACATCAAAGTGTGATCGATGTTTTTCTTGGGGTAGTAGAGTTAAGGGGAATTTTAATTTTTTCTTTAAATTTCTCTAGGTTCAAAAATGTCTACATTGGCTGTGCTTTACTTATAATTATGAAGGAATAATAGAAGTATTCTCATACAAGGGCCATTTGTCTTTAGTGACAACATGGGTGCCCTTCATGGGGTTGGGAAGAAAGCATTCTGTATGCATACCGTGCCATGCAATGATGGACATATCTGAAGTTTATTCCCACAAAGTGCCTCGCCATTCTCTGTTCTATTCTCAAAATCTCAGTCCTGGGTTTCTTTGGCATGCACGTATTAGGAACATAGCATTTAAAGCTCAATCTCTTCCTTCGTAGGGTGCCAATGGGAATTGATTTCTTTTGTTATTCCTTGATGATTACTTACTAAATGCTTCCTTCATAACTATGCACAATTTGGAAACTTCATTTTCTTCTTAGAAACAGCAAACATGTTAAGCTCTAAGCAAGCTCTATGTTTGTTAAAATCCAAGCATAGAATTTTGTTGCCCATAGTCTTTGTCAACTGCTGAGACATGAATTTTGACTTATACCCAAGGGGATATTTATGAGAAAGGAATTTGAACATCATTGTGTGGAAGGAGAAAATGTCAACTTCCAGAGAAATAAGAATGGCGAGATCCTAGGTTCCCTGTCTACCATATAAGAAAAGGAATTATGAGTTGGTGCGAACAAAACTCATACAGAAATGAGTACAATTCAAGCTTGCAATGTTTAGTATTTCTCCAGGGAAATCGTTTTCTTCATCTGATCCTATATACCTCTTTTATTTTGACCCACTCCTTCCAAGATTTCTCCCAACACAGGCTTTACATAGTGCGATGTAGAAAATAAATGAAAATAAATAAAATGCCATAAAATAGCCATACGTGTTCTAGGAACACCGAAAAGAGATTTTCTCCCCTATTTCTTCTTCCCTCTGCTCCTTCAACCCTCCCTTCCTCCTTTTTTTTTTCTCTTGTTCTTACTCTTACTCTCTTGCTTACTCTTTTTTCTGCTTCCTGATTTGAGTTGTTACATAAAGCCTGATCCTACTTGTTCCTTTAGAGGTAAGAATATATAAAATCCAAGTTTTAAAAATGGCACTTTAACGTGCACAAGCCATAACTGCTGTGATAGGAACTTTCTCTCCTGTGTGAGATGGCATCTTCGTTTGGGATTCAACTTGTGATGTGTTTGCTTGGATACGGATATTGACAAAAAGAGTGCTTTTCCAATTTTTAGACTTTGCCATGCCTGGTGGCTGTTTTTGAATGATTTACTCACCGTGGATTTAAAACCAGGGAATGTCTTGTTTCTTGTTTCTTTCAATAATTTTACCAAACATCTGCTAAGAGCTCCCAGGGGTATATTTTGCACAGGACTGAAAAATGACTGCTGGTAATGCTAAGAGCCTGCTACTTTCAGAATACGTAACACAGCTAATATGCATTACGATTTAATAAATCCATGAATGGATATTATATGAAGATTGCAGACCAGCTGTTTCCTCCTAAAATAAGCCAGAGGAACAAGGCTGCAGCTAGAGGGATACGGGTTCAATATGAGGAACTGGAAGAAGTTGCTAGGGAGATTTTCGAATCCCCTAGGAAGATCCTTACTTAGAATGTTGAATGTTGTCAGCTCTGGCCTGTGATTTCCAAGTCTTACAAGTTAAAAAAAGAACAAAATATCGACTTGGATTTTAAACTTAGATGAAAATTTTATTCGCTGGAACAGGTTCTCAAGCAGTACTCAAAATAAAGACAAAATTTCCAATCAAGATTTCTGGAGTTAAAATAGGCCTTGGTCACCCTCTCCTTCTCTGTCTCAACATAACAAAAACTGAATCCCCATAGACTGTAGGAGCAAATTCAGGTCTTGCACCAACCCCCGCCCCCCCAATTCCCAACAGACTCCCTGTCCATTACCCTGCCAACCAGAGTAGTCCTGCCATAAGACTGAAAAAACAATGGATCCTTCAGTTTGTTCTGTAATCTCCTAATTTTTCTTGTTTAGTGTTTCATTTAATCTTCTCAACAACCCTACAAAACAGGCATAATTATGCCCATTTCCCAATGAGAAAAGAGTTGGAGGGTAACCTATGCAAAATCACCCACTTTATAAATGGCAAAGCCAGGGAAAACCAAGTCTTTTGGATGCTAGTTAAGGGCTCTTCATACTATAGCTCCGTAATTTTGATACACTCATCATGTTGGGTTTTTTTTTGTTTTTTTTCTCCTGAGGTGTCCCATCTTCTAACAATGTGGCTTATTCTTATGGAATGACCTTGGATATCCACCCTTCTAGGAAATTGCAAGGAAAATACTCAGGCTGGAGCTTTCCAGAAAGTACCCTTGATGCACGCATTCCTATTTAGCCATTCACTATACACATACGTATTGATGGTCTCATTTTTCCACTCACCAACTGTGTGGCAAGTTATTTAACATATCTCAGTGTCCTCACCTGTATAAATGGAAATAATAAAGCACCTACCTCAAAGGACTTTTGTAAGGGAAAATTGAGTTCATGTATGCAAGGTGTTCAGAACAGTCTTTGCTTAGAACATAATAAGTTCAGTGAAAATGTTGGTTAATATGACAGATTTACCATCACCTCCAGACTCCAAGCTTGGCTTTCCCATGTGACAGCAGAATAATTAACTAATTTTATAAAAGTCATTTATAAACGTACCTCTTTCTAAAGCATTGGAAGATTATAGAGATGAATAAAAAAGTAGGGTCTGCCATCAGGAGGCATGTTATTCAATGGAAGAGATATGGAATATATGCACATTTCTATAGTCCAAAGCACAAAAAATAATGTAAGATCAGAGCACAAAGGAAGGAGATATTCTTATCAGCTGGAAAGATAGAAGATTTCTGGGAGTGGTGGGACTTTCAATATCTTGTTTGCCTTGCATTTCCACAGGACTTGGTGCCTGCTACATAGAAGGCTCAGTGGTTAAATATGAAGTGACTGAGTATGGCAGTTAGAGGTCAAGAGTTTGGGAAAGCATCCTGGGAGGGCAAACAGTATAAGCCACACATGGAGGCATGGAAAGTATCCATTTAGGAAGTTAATGGCTGGTGACTTCATGAGTTGGAGTAGGCGATTAAAGAAATTATAAAGGTAGTTTTAGTCCTAGATAGTCTTGCATGAAATTCTACAGATTTGAATTTTATGTTGTACCAGTGGAGGCAAGCAGAACACCAGATAGCTCTGAGAAGGATCTGGCATGATTGGATATGGACTATAGAACCATGCTTTTTATGGTTCCGAGGAATGTTGGGATTGGTGGTCTGGTATCCAAATATTAACAGGACTACAGCTACTCTTCTCAGAAGGTAGCCAAGAGAAGCATCCATGTGGGGGTCAAAGGTAGAGAAAAGCAAAATAATATTTTGTTATTAGTTGGACTGCTTGTCCTCAACTCGTGAGAACTTTAGTAAGATGGCCTTGGAAGGTGGCATGTAGACTAGAAGCCAAAGGAGTCTCTTTGTTATCTCCAAGTCTAGACACTAACCTAGGTACTGTGCTCTTGCTGGCCTTAAGGAAGGACAGAAACTTTGGAGATTAGTGGGTGTAAATGAATATGAAAGAGAAGCGATGAGCAGGACATTTGGATGACTCAGTCTCCCCCATGTGGGAGAAATCCTGGACTACTTAGCCATTCCAGGTCCATAAAAGGAGAAAGCAAAAGAAAGAGCCATACCCATGGGTCTGATCATTAATTCACAGTGACCTTGCTTATTAGTAAATGTGGCCCAGGCACATGCCTGGGATCTGACTCATTAAGTGAGTGTTCCTCCCCCTGCAGGGAAGAAAAAGAAGGCACCGGGGAATGTAGCTGTTTGTCTTTTCAGAGGCCTCCCTGGAAGGTGACTTAAAGAGGAGAACCATTAGAAGCAGAGAGAATTTGAGCTAGGTCAGTGTCCATGAGACTAGAAAAAGAGTGAGTTCAAAGACATTGAAGATGCTGAGGAGGAGAGAGATGCAAAGGCATTGAAACTGCTTACCAGTTTCCTATCTCCAGCTGACTGGGAGAATGGTGCTGCTGCCATTAACCGAGACAGCCGTGAAGAGGCCACAGTGATTTCTGTTCTTTTCCAGTTTTAGTGTAGCCTTTAAACAAAACACATCTGCGTATATCCTGAGGCGAAGCAGAACTAGAAGTTAATTAACAAGTAATACTACAGTGTTAGGAAAAAGGGAAGACTCAAAAGCACCTTTCTTTTTTCTAAAGAATAAGTAAGTAGAATTCTTCAGGAGGGAGGTAGACTCAGGGTGCTGGCTTCACATTTCTGTGTGTGTGTGTCTCAGAGGATCTCAGAAAACATCTAGGAGGTGCTGGAAGCTTTTGGAAGGATTATGTCAAAAAAAGCTGCAAAGGAATGCAGTCATGGAGATCACTCTCTGAGCAGCATTTTCATAGTTGAGCAGAGAGCCTTTGCTCCGGGAATTGTTTAAGAAGAGAGTTCTCTTAAAAGCCAACAATTGTATTTTAAAAAGAAGGAAAGGAACAACATGATGATGCTAAGCTCATGAAGAAAAATACATTGTGTAGCTTACCATTGGCTCCAGAATCACAGAAGGGAGCTGCTGATGGGTGCAGGATAAACACCTGAGCTTAGAAATGATGAAATGTAGTTGACAGTCCAGGTTGATATTCTAGGGGACAAGAAAAAGCCTGTGACAGAGAAAGGACATAAACTCAGTGATTGCTAACAAATCATGTAATTTCAGAGAATACCATAGTTCCTGAGGGTCAACTCTAGGCATAGACTGGAAGGCTCACGGGCTATGTACTTAGGCCACCATCACAAGCAAGAACAGACAACTGCCAAGACACAATGTGGTAGCTAAAGGGGTTGGGATGGTGGTGGTAAAAGTAAGGGTACAACTCTGGCTTGTGCCTCGGGGAGAAGTCTAAGAAAGCCGTGTAGAAACAGAAAGAAGAACCATGATAAGTGAGAATGTTTTCATTTGGGTTCTTTAGGACAAAAGCCAGTTCTCAAAATGGATTACCTTGAGCCCTTATAAAAGAATGAGTGAACTCTTCATGTATGTACATAGAATGATCCCAGATTAAGCAAAAGAAATACAGAGTACTTGGCATACTTTGCAAGCAGTTGGATAAAATAAAAAGTGTGTGGCTTAGAACCTCTGAAAGGAATCACAGGAATCTTTAATAGTGGTTGCTTGGTTGGTGGGAGTGGTTGTGATGAAGAAAAAGAAGGGGGTGGAAGGAAGACTTAAACTTACACCTACAAATTGTTATATGACCTGTGGAAAAAATTAAAGATATACGTTTTAAAAGAGTGTGCTGCTTGGAGTTTTCATGGGAGAGTAAATGGGGTTATATGACCTGGAAAGAGTAGAGAATGAGGTGAGCAGTCATCTCACATCATGGAAGGAAACATTTTATCTTAACAAGTTGTTTCAAATATGCATCAGCCACAATTTGTGCTTAATGTGTAAGTTAAAAACTTGGAGCATAAAATCAAAAGTGCTATGTGTATCTAGATTAGAGACCCATTTCTTTGGAGAACAGAATCAATCAAAACCTCTGGTTTTGGGGACTGTGTGAATTTCTGATTCTTTCTTGCTATCTTTAGTGGTATGGTGAATTTCGGATTCTTTCTTGCTATCTTTAGTGGTATGGTTAAAATTCAGGAGCAAAAACCGAGAGGATGAACAAACCTCTTGTATGGGAGACTCTGGAGTCAAGTCCATGTGGCAATAGCTTTGTGATCATGCTCATCCTAATCGCAGGTGTTTCTGTTTTATTTTGTTTTCTAATTCGTATTAGCAATGTTTTGGTTTAAAAAGACTAACGAATCAACCTAACCCAACAAAACAAAACAAACCAGAAAAGAGAGACAGAGTTGATGGTGATGATAAGAAACACTGCACTTCACAGTTTCGCTCAGGACTAGTTTTGCTCCAAACATTTTCCCCTTAAGTCACAGCAGCTTACAATACCAATCCATGGTTCATTCAAAGCCTTTCTCCTGCTGGTAGCTCTCAATTGTGGTCAGTGGGGACAAAAATGGAAAGTGATTTTAGAGTGAAGGTGTGAGGTTTCTTACTATGAGTGAAATTCCATCCAGAGTAACTGAAGGATTGATTTGGGCAAATTATGGAGGCTGCGTTAATTGTAAATAGGTGTTTGGGTTCCACTTTGGAAGAAGTAGAAATTCTGTTGGAGGACAGATTTATATTTGGGCATTGCTATCTCAAGACAATGCTAAAAATTATGGTCAGTAAACATATTTTAACAGCGTAAAAAGAAATAAAAGTAATTATAAAGAAAATATTAAAAACAAGAATTTTTGGATTTAATCCTAATTCTGGCATTTCCTCCTTTTATTTTCATCCTCTGAAAGCTCAATGCCTCATTCTTATCATCTCAGAAATGGGGAGCTCAATGCTGCTTCACAGTGCTACTAGAAGAAACAGCTTAAGAAATGTTATATTGGGGCACCTGGGTGGTACAGTAGGTTGAGCGTCTGACTCTTGGTTTTGGCTCAGGTCATGATCTCAGGGTCTTGAGATTGGGCCCCACTTTGGGCTCCATGCTCAGCGGGGAGTCTGCTTGAAGATCTCTCCCCCTCTGCCTGCCCCTATCCCTGCTCATGCTCTCTCTAAATAAATAAATAAATAATAAATAAAATCTTTAAAAAAGAAATATTGAGTCATTCTGCATGGATGGAATGTTACAACTGTAGAAAAAATATTTATGTCAATGCAAAATGATCATTGACTAGATTTATTGATGGCTCTCACATTCTTACCGGCTCTTTTGGCTTATGTTCCCTTGACACATCAATCGTTGTTCCTTTTTCTTTTTTTTTAAAGATTTATTTATTTTAGAGAGAGAGAGTGAGAGAGCAAGCACGGGGTGGGGTCTGAGGGAGAAGGAGAGAAAGAATCCTTAAGCAGACTCCTTGCTGAGGGCACAGGCCGATGTAGGGCTCCATCTCAAGGCCCTGAGGTCATGTCCTGAGCCAAAATCAAGAGTCAGATGCTTAACTGACTGAGCCAGTGAGGCACCCTGACTTAGCTGTTTTTTGGAGACATTCTGATTGCAAGTGAACCAACAGTGTTCCTTTCCTTATTTATGCAAGTTCTTCTTTCCATTTTTAAACACCTCTTCTTTGATCTAAAGTGATCTTGGAGCCTTTTTCCTCTTCTCAACTGTAAGATAGATTCATGAAAAAGAGTTTTTTTCCCCCCCAGTGCTCCAGTCTTGTTTATAATAGTAAGTTCTTTAGAAATTTCCTAACTGATGTTTCCAAGGGTTCATGATTAAATATTAATGTATTGGGGCTGAACTACCAAAGAGCAATTTCTGAAGGAAAGAATCAAATGGTCCACAAAGCAACAAATAGGGAAAGCTATTAAATACTCTGAAATTCTAGCTATTTATCATTGGTGTTTTGGTAATTGTGATTTATTGAGGAGAGTTACAATGCTCTGAGTTCATCAGGCCCCACTTCTGTACTGTGGCCCAGGCTCACTGCTTTTGTTTGTAACATAAATCATGTCTGGATACCAAAGACTCCAGATCTGCTAAGCTTTAAGCTTTTTGTTTTGTTTTGTTTTGCTTGTATTCTTTGTGTTTCCTTATTAGGAAATTTCGATGCTATGCTTCAATACATATTATTTCCCTTAAAAGAAATATGGCCCAGAAATATTATATGATATAAACATTACTAGAAGACAGATGAGCTTCAATTTTATGGCACAAGATCCCCCTCTCCCTGTTTTAAAACTTTTATTGGTGTCATTCCATTGGTGGAATCACGTAACTCAAAGGCTACTGTTTTTTGAAATCTTGACAATAAGTAGTTCGTTCTTATTTGGGATAATTAAAAAATTAGCATACTAAATTTTGCTTTGTAAATCACAGGTTACTTTCGGGGCTCACTTCCTATTTTTTTTTATCAAACTATATTTTTATGTGCAGGTTCTTATGGTAAAAATTATTTTAATAACTATTTTTATTATTTTATTATTTTTCAGGATTTGTTTATTTATTTGAGAGAAAGAGAGCATACACACACAGTGGCAGAGGGAGAGAGAGAATCACAGGCAGTCTTCTCACTGAGTGCAGAGCCCCATGTGGGGCTCGATCTGATCCCACCACTCTGAGAGCCTCGCCTGAACCAAAATCAAAAGTCGGCCACTGAACCGACTGAGCCACCCAGGTGACCCTTAAATAAAGCTACTTAAAATAGGACAAGGAATCAGGCCCTTTCAGTTCCCTTCTCATGTTAATTTTCTCCTTGGTACTTAACAGTTTATCACCATTTAACATTACACACACATACACACACACATACACACACACTATTTATCTATCTTCATTTTCTGTTTCTCTTCAATGGATTGTAAGTTGCACATCAAAGATTTTTTCCATTTTTGTCTGTTTTGTTTTCGTGTCTACTATATGTCTGTCACCTAGTAAGAACATAACAAATTTTGTTAAATGAAATAAATAAATATTTCCATACATAATTTCTAGATACATATTTTTTCATTTTATCTATTGCCAGGAAGGCAGGACCAACGCTTGCTTCCCACTTCACAGTGTCTGTACTATGAAGCTGGAAATATGTGGGCAGAATTATAATTCAGCAAAAATAAATCCTTAAAAAGATAGTAATTATGTAAGGACTTAATTTTGTCATTGTTTAGGACATAATATATGTGTTAGGCACAAGTTTTTCTTTGGAAGAGGAATTAATAAAATAAACCCATAATAAGATATTCAAATTAGCTTGAATGCAAAAAGTCAACCTTATGTTTCTGATGAATAGGAAAGGGAGCATTTTTTTTTTTTAATATGATTCCATGGGTATACAGTTCAATAATCTCACAAAAGGCTTCCAAATTTTTTTCAGTTTTCATTAAGGAAGAGGAAAGAAATTTTCTCTGTTTTTTGACCACCCTACTTCTTTATATCTTGCCTATGAAGTAGGAGGCAAAAGTTCGGTATTTACATGAGTTGAAATTTCCATAAATTTCACTTTTTTTCAGGATAATTTGAGTTTTTTGAGTGCCAAGAACCCTTTCCCTTTCTCATGTTAAAGGGAGATTAAACTCAGGAGAAAGAACTCAGTACATAGAAGCAAAAAGGTTGGTCAATGTTTCAGGCAGGATGGGGTTGCCCCGTGAAGCATTTTCGTTTACAGAAAAACATGGCATCTACCGTTCACAAGACTGGCAAGCAGAACAACAAAGAGAGCTAACGAGCACATTGTCAGGACTTAATATTATCTGAATGACCTTTTCTTCTTAGAGGAAAGGGTTACTGATTCAAAGCACACTACTGATACCAACAAGAAAGAAAAATGAATACATGGGGTTGGAAAAGTAAATTTTAGGTCAGTTAAATGATAGCCAGTTAAGCTAAGTTGTCCCCAATTTATAGTTTATAAAATAAACTCAAAGTGTTAGAAATCCCAGATTATAGAAAACTATTTTTTTTTGGCATTGAGTGTACCAAAAGCAATAATTTCCCCTTCTGAAACATATCCCCTCCATTCATTTTCTCATTCATTCATTCCTTTCTTCCAAGGGCTCATCATCTACCAGACAGATCAACCTGGAAATAATTACAATGGTATGACAAATGTCCTTATACAAGTGTGAGCAGTGTGCAGGGAAGGATTTGGCTAGCTCTGCCTGAGAATTTAGACAAGGCTTTTGTCAGAGAATGACATTTGAACCATGTTTTAAAGAATAAGGAGGATTTTTCTAGCAGGACAACGTGGGAGGAACACACTGAACAAAAGGAAATGGCGTTTTCAAAGCAATCAAGATGAAAAAGAGGAAATCAAAGACATGTGAGTCCTTGCCTTGTTCATGAGAAGGCTTGCTAGGCCATATTCCTGAATGCTGATATCAAATGTTCTAACAGTATATACCTGCTTTTCGTGTCCAGCCCATCAGAGTTCCCAATAAACCAAATTTAAATGACCGACTCCAGAGTGTCAGGGAGACATATTTTCAATGGAAATCATTTGCTTGAATCACTATGGTGAAGAAATGTGCTCACGGACTGGCCAGTTACATAGTCTTCACGTTCTGCGAGCATTTCCAGGATACCTATTCATAATAATCGGTCCTCTTGTGGGTGAAATGTGGCTGTTTTCCCATTACTGGTGATGGAATGTCTTGATTAATATCTCTCACTTTTCTTCGTTCTACCTCCTGGGTGTTTTGGCCGTGACTTCATGGGAATTCAACGGTTGCTTAGTAGAAATATTTGTGCAGTTAGGACAGCTCATATATTCTTTTGAAACAGATATTTGTTTGCTCCCTTCACTCTTTCTGGCTCTTGCTTCCTTTCTTAGCTGCCTTCACCTTCTTCTCATGCCCCCAAAAGAAGTTAGGACTCTTTCATGCCATGATCTTGGTATTCATTTTTCTTAATCCTCATCATTTACTCAGTAGGGTGGATATTATAAAATTAAATAAATATTCCAAATCAATATTCTTAGTTCATTCTTTAAGTAAATGTACAATCATTTGAGTCTTAAGGTTACGACAGAAGTATTTTATTGTGTGGATTAATAATAATGCTTCTTGTTTGTATGACAAAAATGTTTTCTATTTCATGATACAATTATATTTGACTTAATCCATCTTTATGAATTAGTGTAACATTGTGAAAAATTATAATATTTAATGAAATAGAATATTAACCTTTACATGTAGCTTTTAGGTGTACACTTATATGTAGGCAATGAAAAAAGAAAAAGCACTATTATACAGAACCTTCTATTTTTCTGTTTATTTTGTCACATCTTAACATAAATCATGACAATTATTACTTATTCCTATAATTATTAATTTCTATAAGTGAAACATTTATATTTTCACTTCTCTTAAATGTGCCTAAAATATTTGAAACAGAGTACAGCCAACATATTAGCTACCAACTTAGCCAAAAAAAAAAAAAAGAAAGAAAAACAAGAAAAGAAACTGTCTCGAAATACAGACATAAAGATTCTTAAGTCTTTATGTTTTTAAAACTATAGTTGACCCTTGAACAACATGGGGGTTAGTCCCCCCGCTTCCACCAGTGCAGTCAAAAATCTTCATATTGCTTTTGACTCCCTTAACTACTACTAGCCTCCTGTTGCTCAGAAGCCTTGTTGATAACATTAACAATTGATTAACACCTATTTTGTATGTTACATGTATTGTAACTCTGTTCTTACGCTAAAGTAAGCTAGAGAAAAGAAAATGTTATTAAGAAAATCATAAGGAAGGCAAAATACAGTTACAGTACTGTGTTGTACTTATCGAAAAAAATTCGTGTGTAAATGGACCTGTGCGGTTCAAACTTGTATGTTCAAGGGTAGATGTCAAAAACGGTTAGGATGAGGTGCTTAAGTGATCCCATTTTGTATATATATTTAAACATGGTTAAGTGAAAGTCTGATTATTTTTAAATTAAGTGGCATTATTTAGGTGGAAAAACTGAATTACCCTGTAAGTATATATTTTTTTTGTCAACTTAATCTCATAGGTCATCATTTCCATGGAATCATTAATTTTTAATACGACATAACACTTACTTTGTACAACCATCATTTTAAGTGTTTTGTATTTATTACCCTATCCAGTAATCAGAACAACCTTATGAGGAAGGCACTCTGGACCATCCTTGCTTGGTAGATACGGAAATGGAGGCAGAGAGTGGTGAAGGTTCAGGCCATATAACCAGGACAGCACTGTCAGCCTCAGCTCTCTGTAGAGTCTGTGATAGTAACTACTGAACTTTATTAGTTTTAATAATTAGGAGTCCAGTTGGACTACTCCTTCTGCTAAGTTAGCTGTGTATTGGAAGAAAGTTTAATGAGTACCAGAAAAGGATATACAGAATCATGATCATCAGAAAATGGACAGTAATACTGGGTAGTAACAACTTACATTTATTAGTTATGTCACTTTGGGCAAATCTAATTTCTCTGGTCATGGTTTCTTGATTTATGAAATAGGAATAATGATATATCTTTTACCAGGTGATTTTAAAGAATCAATAAGATAACTTAAGGCTAAGTGTTTGTAATCTGCAAAGAAACTTCTGTGAAACAAAAGTTATTACAAAACTCAAGATATTTGTAACCTGTTTCTCCTGCACTTAAAATGTGCAAGTTTTTGTTGCTTCTGTTGGTGTTGGTGGTAGAAGTCAGTGAAAACCCCACATCCAAGTTAAGATGAAATGACTTAAGAAACTTGTAGATCCTCAAGAGTTCCTAGATCATTATTGAATTTGTATTTTGTAAAAGCAGCTAAACTCTAATAAATATTTTGACCTTTTGCCTTGGCTCAAATAATTGATTTGACCCATTTCTATTTATAAAACCTCTTATTGTTATGGACTTGAGAACTAGAAATTTTGGAAGATCTACCACCAGCAATTTCACCAGAAGGCATTGTGGTGGCAATTCAAACAAAAATCTCATTCAAGCATTTATTTAGTGCCCAGTGTGTGCCTGACCTTTTTATCTAAGTATTGTGGCATAAAAATAAATAAAACAAGTGAACTCTCTCAAGCTTGTGGACAGATATTTAAACTTTTTATAATATTCAATGGGATAAGTGTGATGACAGGTGGGTGTCATCAGAGGAAAGAACAGAATCTTTAAACTAGGTTTCTTGGAGGAGGTGATACTTGATCTGAGATTCAGAGAAGAGTAAGATTTAGCACGCCAGTGGTGGTGTGGAAAAGTTGTCCTGTTGAAGGACTACAAAATAAACTGGAGATAAGAACTATCATGTTGGTTTAAGGAACTGGAGTATTTAGTATGCCTGGAATGAGGATTCATAATAGGGAACAGGAAGAGTCAAGGCAGGTCTAGATCATCTAGAGCCCTGAACACTTACCTAGAGTGTTAGAACTTGATCCTAATTCCTCTGGGGACCATTGACAATTTTATAACTGTTGCATTACCAGATTTGAAATTTGAAAATATCAGTGTGACAGTACAAAAGGAAAGTCACACATCCAGGAGTTAGGAGTGGAGAGAAGACTTCTTTGCCTATCCAGATAGGCTGTGATGAGAGCTTGGGAAGAAGAAGAGGAGAAGAGATGTGAAAGATGGAATCTTTTTGATTTTGTGACCACTCTATTAAAGGTTCCTTTGTTTCTCATCTGGGCAATTGGGAACGGATGGTGGGACCGTTAGCTAAGATAGGGAACACAAGAGGAGAGAAGTGGGAATGCTCAGGAAAATGTGCGTCTAGAATTTAAGGTCATAGGTTGGGGTTTAGATATAGGTTTGAGAGTGTTTTCTGGCATGTGTGACTGACCTTCATCTGGATAAGAAGTCCCCTCAAACATTAGATGCTCCCCACTTGACCTCCTTTATCCTCAAGTGGATATTCCCCTTGAGTCACATTTCTGATCTCTCTAGAGCATTCAATATCAGCCGTATTCTCACCTGAGGATAGAATGAAGGCAACTGCAGAACAAGGCAACTCTTCTTTAATTCTGAAAGACTGATCTATATCTTGTGAATTTATGTTTCATTGGCCAACCACGGACAGGGTTCCAGGTAAGAAGACTTTGGTCGCTGGTCTTAGTTGGTACCATGAACAGAATCAGAAACAGTTTAGATGTAACATAATCAAACTGAGGTGGGTATCAGGCAGAAGCAGAGTTCTGTGTTGACTATAGTTATAGATAAGCAAAGGAGACACTAGAATTTGGAAAAACCCCTGTGGTGGCTATGGAATCACAGCTCTCACTGTTGATATACATAACACACTCAGAAAAACACCTGACATAACACAAAGACTATGCAAATGTTTGCTTGAATATCAAATTGCTTCTTTGTAAAGGGTAAGTGAGAAATATCCTGTAGAGAGGGAGAGTGGAGGTTTTAATTTTCCTTTAGACACCGAAGGAAATGAGGAATACAGTTTCAAGTAGATAGGTAGAATTTTTCTGTGGTTTGATAGTTCCCATGTTCTCGGAGAGGACTGAAGGGTCTCTACATGAACAGTAGATCTTAATCTTTCCTGACTAGCTGGAACCAAAGGTCCCGTGAGTGAGCAAGCAGGTAATGGATTAGAAGTTTTGAGGAAAGAAATGAAATTCAGAACACTCGCTGAAGAGCATGGAAAAGATGAGTATGGATAACTGGAAGAGCTCCTGGGGTTATTAATGTATGAGCTTGGAAATTTTTAATACTGGCTTTCATCATCACGATCACTGAGTGAAATACTTTAGCAGGGTTCAATAGTCTGGGAGACAGAAAAGACAATTTAGGCAATTAGATTTACCCAGGTCTAAACTATTCCAGGGCAGATGAGGCAGAAAAAACAAGAGAGCAAGAAAACAAGGATTTAGGGAAAGGGCGAGGAAGTGTTTATGTGACAGTCCAAAGCCAGTGGGCTGGAAAGGGAAGGACGTAAACCTGGAAAATGTAGGTAATGGGTGCCACAGGCAGACCATCTCTATGATGACAAGAAATAGAGAGAGTTGGAATGATGAGTTTGTGGTGGAAGAGTGTAATATTGGAATTTAACTAATACTACATGGAATTTTACAAAAATGTCACCAAGGTTTATAGAAACTGATTGTGTGAAGATAAAAATCACTGAAATGAAGGAGGGTAAGAAGCACTTTGTCTAAGATCGTAGCACCATTAAAAAGGACAAGGATGTCAAGATGATGTCAAGACTAAGGATCTAACCTGATCGAAGACCACATATCTACTGCTAAAAAATCATTAGTGAACATGGAGAAGGAAGTAGAATGTAAGTAGATGACAGGGATGAGGAGTCCCGAAGAGATATAATTACTCTGGGAGTCAGATTCCTAATGCTGTACAAGTAGCAATGGGCAATAAGAACTTACTGAATAATTTCCACACACTTCCTGGTCTCCACATTTGGTCTTTCCTCTTAGTCTTGTGGGAACATGGAGTTAGAGAGTGTGTAACCTCTACTAGAATGGACTGAAAGCAAAAAGGAAAAGTCTTAAGGAGAAACAATTTTATCTTAAGGGAAAATAGAGGGAAATGTGAACTTAGTGATGGTTTTAGATAGAGGGAATATTTTGTGAGCAAATTGAGGGTGATGATAGATAGAGAGTTTACACTTGAACACACATTCCAGAGAGCATCTTTAAAAGTAATGGCAAGGAGAGACTTAACGCGATGACGAGTTGAATGAAACGGAGTTTGCCTGAGCATTTGGCAGGGAATGGATTACAAAAAGACTTGAATTTTGGATAGAAGTCAGTATGGTGACTAACATAATATAATAAAAAAATATTTAAAAAAAAAAGAAGTCAATAATGCCAGGGATGTGAGAGATAATGGCATTCAATGGTCTAAAGATTTAGAAAAAACTCTGATGTATAATTGTTTTTATGCCAACAGAACACTGGGCCCAAGGAAAGATCTTATTCTGTAAATGGTCTGATCAGCAGTTTGTAGTCTTTGATCATTATTACAAATAGAACCTTGGTAAAATGATGTTTTTTGACTTGGCAAAGCTCAAAGTTGTATATAAAGAGCAATGTAGTCAGAAGCCAATCAGGATGTTATCACCAATCCCTTAAGCCCCATTGGATCTAATGGGCTCAAATATTTGCCAAATAGTTGATAGTGTTCATCCATATTCATTTTCTCTTCTTCTTGGTCACAGGTCCAGATTACATTATCCAGTCTTCCTATGGTTAGATCCACACCTAACTCCTATGATTGAGTTCTACCCATAGGATTGATGGGAATGATATATATCACTAATGGGCCTGTCCCACAAAACCCTCCCCAAGCCCCTTTCCCTAATGCCTGTCTGAATGCGGAGGTGTCTGAGGACCTGTAGGAATCACAAGATGGGAAGAACTTAGAGCAAAGGATATTTCCCTCACTGCCTCCAGTGACCCATATTATAATGGGACAAAAAAAAAAAATCTTTATGGTGTTAAACTAGTAAGAATAGGAGATTATTTATCATAGCAGTGGCCTTATCTATCTGAAACAGTATCTGTGGAAGACATCTTTGTTGTATGAGATGATGGCAAACTCCATAGAATTTTGGAGGAAAGGCATTTTGTCTCAGAAAGTAATTTTTTATTTTGAGGAGGACACCCTAACTTGTTATTACAACCTCATAGAGACTAAACATAGAGTTACTGTGCTATCCAATCACAATATCATCATCATCAATTCAGCCTCATCTGATTGGCTGAACCATGAAGTCAAGTGTTTCCTTGGGCACTGCCTCGTCAAATGGAAGTTGAATTTACAGGTCAGGATCCAAGCGTGTCCTGCTGGCACAAAGTGGCTAATATACCCACAATGCCTCTTTCTAACATACTGCTACTTCTCTCTCAAAATACTATTATGGTCTGAAGAGCAGTTTCCTATGAGCAAATGACAGTGGAGAGAAAAAGAACCTTGTTTAAGATGTCTATGCATGATATGTGGCACCAGCATTTCAACCTGCTGCATGGGTGGCCCTCAGGGACAATCTGGGAAGAGAAATCCTCTCAGTGAGTAGAATTTTGCATAATAATTAACATATTTGAAGTTCACAGATAAATCAGCTCTTCTCAAAATACATTCTCCACATTATGAATAGCCTTTAAATATTAATTAGTTAATATCATTTGCTTGCTTCAATTCTTTCTGTAGCTTACTATTATATTTTGTATTATTTTATATGTCTAACTTTGGTCTACCAGGCCCTAAGTGGTATGTTCCTTGCTTTACACTAGAACTTCAATGTGGATTGCCCTTTGTTTTGCCTCTCTAGCTACAGGCCTTATTTTAATTCCCAAGCATCATACTCTTGGCTCTGTACAAACTTTACCTCTGCTAACTTACAACTTGGCTGGCTTTCTCATCTTTTGGACTTTAGCTTAAATTTGGTCTCTTTGGATGGGCTTTCGCTAATCTTCCAACGTCAATTAAGCTTCCTCTGTGACTTTACCTTTTCCAACTTTTCTTCTGCATCTTGTTCTTTTCCTTCATAAAAGTATTCATATTTATGTAATTGTTTATAAATTATTTTACTAAGGGCCACTGGGAGGCTCAGTCAGTTAAGCGTCTGACTCTTGCTTTCCGCTTAGGTCATGATCTCAGGGTCATGAGATGGAGCCCTGTGTCCGGCTCCATGCTCAGCGGGAGTCTGCTTGAGATGCACTCTTTGCCCCTCCCACCTCTTGGGCACGTTTTCTCTCTAAATAAAAAAATAAAAATAGATAAATAAAATCTTAAAAAAAAAGTTGTCATCTTCATTGTATTCTGAATTTGGTAAAAGCGAAGATCCCATTCATTTTGTTTGCCATCAAATATAGGACACCTAGCACAGTTCCTGCTTCACAGTGGACGGATGAGAAACTTTTGGGTGAATGTGGGTCTCTCATCTGAGTGCAACTGTACCAGGAGATTCATTTGATTTATAAGCCATGGCAAAGAAGAAAACCAGGAAGCTGGCAGGACAAAGTTAGTGATCCTGTGAGAAACAGAAAGAGGTAGGTACGATATACCTAGGGTGGGTGGTAGAACAAGACCGGTCTGTGGATATTAGAGTTCAGCCAAAAGATGAACAGAAACTTGCCCAGGACCAAGAGAAAGTCTATTCTAGGCTGCCTGCAGCTTACCTTCTTCCTTTCCTTTTATTTTTCCTTTTTTTTTCTCATTATTTTCTTTACTTGTCTTAAACAAAATAAAACAGAACAAAACAGATAAACAAAAATCTAATCTTCCAAGATTTGGGGCTAAAATATCGAGGACAATAAAGCTCATCTATAGCGGGTGAAATTTCCAGAAGCCTCTTAATTCATTCATTAAAGAAAAAACAGTATCTACATTGTTGTTCATTTACAAAATAGAGATTAATTTCCCTCATGAAATATTTAAATTTTACTGCCAAATTATTGTAATGATGCTTTCCTCAGCTGAGACAATCTGGGAAATATAGTTTCTAATAAAAACTCCTAAAAACATCAAGAGGGGAAAATTCCAGATTTCCAACTGGAGTGCATCCCTAAATATGATTAACCATTAATATCAAAGGAACACACACCCATATATAAAAAGCAGACCATCAAAGGTCACATTTTTGAAGGTAGAAGATTAAGGAAACAGATATCCTGGAGGGTGACTGAATGTTACTGCTAACTTCAAAATACTCTGGTTTCAGTTATTTTTTCAAGATGTCAAAAAATCTTGTAGTCATTCCAGTCATTTCATGCCTAAAGTTTTCTCCAAAGAAATACGATATTTTTCAGGAAAATGTTACAAAAGGAATGAAGGACAATTGTATTAAACATCTGCAGAAGATCTGTAAGATTAAACAAGACTGGTTGTTTCATGCTATGTTTATTCCTTTCTCCTCCTACCTTGTAGAATTCCTTGTGACACAAGCACATTCTTTACTAAAAAAACAAGAACAAAACCAAAAACAAACAAAAAAGAATGCTCTGAAGTAGATGTAGTATATGAATTTTCAGAAATTGTTTAAATATTCAAATATGACCCCCAGAAAAAAATACCTATCGCTTAGACCAATGGTGGGTGCATTGAGTAGTGCAATTAATTGAAAGCAACAAAAATAAACTAAAGTACTAAAGCAATTTATTAGGAAATCAGCAACAGCTCATCAAGTCTCCAAGAGGATCAGAGAACTGGTTTCGACAACACAACCAGCAACAATATCTTAAATCATGCCCCAAAACTACACATAAACTATCACTATGGGACACAACCAGACTAGCCAGTACCATCAACATCATTGCTGGGCACTTCTGCCCCTGAAAATTGATGCAGGTGATAATTCTTCCTCATCTCCACTCCACCATCCAAAACCAACCGCAATGGATTCTATGTGGAACATTTTCTTGTCTTTTCTCAAGATACAAAATTCAGGAAAGGTGCTTAGGATTGGAGAAAACTAGGTCTTGCATCTATGTTCTAGCTTCAAGGGAGGCTGACATTCTCTAAGTTTACATTGGAAGATAGTCTTTTCTATAAGCTAGGCATATATCTTGGACAGAGAATGATTGGTTCATAGATAGCCTAAAGGAATAAAATATCTGGTGCTATGGATATTAGTTTGATTAAATATAGGTTTTGGTAGCTAGTAAAGCCAAAATGTGTTTGGAGTATAAAATTCTGGGGTTAATCCAAGTCTTGAGCATTTATTTAACTCATCAAATCCGAGTATTCTGCGTGTGTGTGTGTGTGTGTGTGTGTGTGTGTGTGCAAACACATGCTCTTAGATGGGATAATATTTTGTCTTTTTTTTTCTGCCTCACATTGTTATTGAAATAGTCCAATGAGATGTAAGTGAAAAGAATTTGAAAATGTAGAGCAAAGGGATTTAAAGTCAGATAAGACCAGATTTAAATCTGTATTCAACCTCTTACTTGATGTATGACTTTAGACTTGTTATTTAAATTACCCAAGCTTTAATGTCCTATTATGTTAAAAGGAGCTAAAAATGCCTGCTTTTCAGAGTTCTCAAAAAGTTTAAATTGGATAAAATGGTTAAGAACTCATAGCATAAATTAGACCTAAAAAGCACTCAACAAGCAACAAACCCAGCAAGAAGCTGTGGGTGTGTCAAAGTATCAGATCATTTGTTGATTAGGAAAAATTGTTGCATACAAAATAGGCATACACATATTTCTATATCTTCCTATGGATACATACGTATGTATACATCTTTTCAACATTTTAAACGTCTTTTTACTCCAAGGAATAATATAACACATTCATCTAAATCACATTATGAAAAGAGGAAACGTTCTTGACATCTGTTGGAAATATTAGTGCAGAGATGTTTGAGCTGGTCAGCCCTATAATATTTCTTTTGTTCTGCATGTGATATCGTGCATGACAGTTTGTCCGTGTGCTATAACAAGCTTTCCTTCTGATTGGGATTTGCAAATGTTTCCAGGGAGCTGATCACACTTGTTAAAACAAAGCGGGAAATTCCTCTTAGATGAAAGAGTATATTACCTTTAGGACGGGTAGGATTATGTACTAAGCCCTTAGAAGTGAGCTGCTAGAAAGGGCTATGACTTGGAGAGGATAACTGCATGATGACATCTGTTGCCCAGTGACACCTTTGTGCTCAAATGAATTTGGGCCCAACAATCTTGTGATATTTTTCCTATCTGGGAAAAATGCCATCCCTTTTCATGCTTCAATGCAGCGAAGTTTGAGATAAAAGAAAATGAATCTCCCTCTTTATTCTAACAGCATTTATTGAACTCTCCTATATTCTGGTCATTATTAGCTCTAGAAAGAAACTGAAAATTAAATGAGACATTGCCTCCTTTTGCATTCTAGTAGAATAAAACAAAATTTTTAACAATTATAATACAAGATGACAATTGTTATAATCGAGGCAGATAAAGCAGGGAAAGTAATCCACATGTTCTTTGGGAAGTCGCAGGAAGACACAGGAGCTAAGACTTCAAAGATACATAGAGATATGCTTGGGGAAAATGGGCCAAGGAGAACAATGCAGGCTGAGGAAATTTAGGTAAAAATTCCCAGAGGTTTGGAGTCAACATAGGTCTGGTTCAGGGAAGGGCCAGTAATCTGGTATGGTCATACGAGGTGAGTAGTGGGAGATGAGAGAGGGTCAGAACACCATGCGCATTGTATGACTGCTAAGGATTGTTAAATTTTATCCTGGGAACAAATATTATTGCCTTTGGCTAGCTCCTTTAGACCAAATGATTTAGCGCTACATTGGGTAATAAAAGGAGGATTAACTCAGTGTGAAATTTTGATGCATGTCTTACTAAGTGTCAGGTACTGATATGAAATTTAATTCTTACAAGCCCCTTTTTGGGGTAACTAGCGTTATTGTCTGCCATCTTGATTAAGCTCCCATCCCAGAGTCAGATACCCAGAGAGTGCAAAGCAAGGCTCAAACCCAGGAAGTCTGGTCCCAGAGGCCACCACTTTAAACTCTGGTGTCCTGCCTCTCCAGACAGGTCTTCTATTCCTTTCATCCTCAGGCAGTATAGTAGACTGTATTGTTTAATGATAAGTCACTAATATTTGCGATGGATCCACATCTTTCAAAGTTCAGAGGCTTAATGGATGTGATAGATAGATGTCACATGTTAAGACAGAAAGCTGTCTTCTTAGGGTTCTTCAAATGTAACACCTGACATGAGAGAGGATTCAGGACAATTCTCATCCTTACCCTGGGTATTGAAAACTGAAGCTGGGAAATGGAGAGCCATTTTCGCTTTTTGGCCAAAGGCTGTCAGCATGTGACCTCAGAGCTGTCAGTGGCCATGTCTCCACCACGCAGAGAAGCATGAGAGCAGGGACCCAACCAACAGACAGATAAAGAGTGAGATTTAGAGAGAGGAGGGGCTGACTGTGCTCTAGACCTCAGTCCTTGTGTCTTAATTAGAGAATCCTTTGCCTTTCTAATATCTGACAGTATTAAACTACCAAGCCCCCTTTTTTTTGACTGAGCTACTTAGGGAGTTAGGATATTTGTGGCATCAACTCTGACTATATGACATCGTATTTTCCTCATTTTTAGAATAGTTTAGTTCTTAAAATGTAAATTTTCATCACATAAATTGGTGTAATACTACTAATAATACCTAAATGCGATGATATAAAATGACTCTACTCCAAACTATCTTCTTTCTTTGATCTCACACAACTAAATTTTTATGTTGTTGGCATTTAACCATTCGATGCCATCCAATATTGGCACTTAACCATGTTTCCTTCTGGGTCCATAACAAGTGACAATGTGAAAGAAAGATAACAGATAAATGACTCAGAAAGAGAATAAGGGAAGTAGTCCCTATAAGACAGTGTATGACCCCTTTTTAAATAATAGCGCTCTTTTGAGACCTCTAGCAAGTTTCAACTGATAGTCAAATTAGGCTTTTGGGTGGGAAGAAATTTTAGGAGACTCTTGTCTGAGTGTGATATTGAAAAGATGTAATGACTGTAATGCATGAACATTGACCCATTAGAATGGATACTGGCCTTCGACAACTGGTATATAGTCATACTGGTGTGGTGAGTAATTACTGAACACAGGCTGGTCCTCATTCCAGGCTCTAACTCTGCCCTGAAGCATTATTTTGCTCCTTTGTCCATCCCTATATTCTCCATCATTACCCTAAAAGACCCACCACACACACACACATACACACACACACACGTTGACTTAAGCAGGAATTCTGGGTTTTCATTGAAAGCAGAATTGGGCCCATGGGCTTAACAAACACATGTTTTTCCTATTAAGGTGAGGGCGGCTCGTTTTAAAATTTAAACAAGGGCTCTGTTTTGTATGACTATCATTTGACTATTTTCTGGCATTTTAATAACCTTTATTTATGGAATTCTTTTCCTATTACAACTTCTTCTATGTCTTTTGAGAAAACGTTAAATTTCAATGTTCAAAAGAAAACCCATTTGACCTCAGTAACACTTTTTCCCGCAGGGAGTTCAAAATGCTTTGGCCTTTGTGCTTTGTGTTTGAAGGTGTTGCTTGTGCCAGTTTTAGGTTCTGTGCTTGGCCTGCTCACTGGCAGGAAGACTTATGCATGGATCATCGGAGGCAGGGGTGACTTGGATGTCTCACCTTTGACCCTCAGACCAAGCCCCCACAGTGAGGGCCAGTTTAGTGAGAAATGTAGTGACTAATGGATTCTCTGTGTGGTTCTTCAGTTGTCATACCAACATGTAGCTCAGAGGTTCCCATTCCACCCTTGACTGTTAATTGATATAGAGAATTTTAACATACATATAATTATGATGAAAGAGTTGAAGCACAGACAGAATTTGGAGGAAAAATCTCAAAGTGGAGGGGCCTTCCTTTTGGGTCAGGAGAAAGGCATCTCACAGGAATTGGGGAGTATGCCAGAGAAAAGTCTAGAAAACAGGGTGTTGAGAGATGCAAGTAGAGGCAAAAGGACAACCTATGTAGATCAGCAAGGGCAGTAGAAAGTAAACAGGATGATATCATACGAGGAGGACAGAGCTGTCAGGAAAGCTATCCCGCAGTTCTTCACTTCCGTGGCAAGGAATCTCTCTAGCTATTCAGGCTGCCAAAGAGAGAGACCAAGTCGTTGGAGTCTTTGGTGGAAAGTCAGCAATGCGCTTACACTGATTCCCAGACTCACACTAAGAACATTCTCCAACTCCACGGAGGTCCAGCGGAGATCCACCATATGTTTTTCTGTTATAATCTAGTAACAAGAACTTACTGATATCTAGAAATCATGCTAGCCACTTTGATAGAGAAGAAAAGCAGATTGTCCTATAAGTTCAACATCATAGGACAATTACTACTAAAAAGACAGCAACACAAAGCCTTCATTCATACAAATTCTGATGTGATTACTCCACGTAAGCACAGTAAATCAGGTCAGCACGAATGAGGTTCCATCCCTCACTAATGTGCTGTAACACGTGCTCAAAGCTAGCAATTTTCAATACTTAGGTTTGCATTTTCAAATGGCTCCAAAGATTTAAACAATATTGTATTACTTCTTCCTCTGTAAAAGACTTCCAGGTTTGTAGAACTAGGAACGTATGAACTATGGATGGAAAAGTATACATTTTTTTCTTTGAGGCTGGACTTATTGGGACCCTATAAAATATGTAGACACTGTTATTAAGAAATCAAAGACCTAGTGTGAGCAAGGAAAGGAAAAAGGCTGAAAAATACAAAATTAAAGCTTTGATGAATCAGGCAGTTTGTCCCTCACATGCTTACGTACTGGTAGGACACTAGGTTACACTAGACCAGGGGTCGGCAAACCATGGCCCATGGGTCAAATCCAGCCTACCATCTGTTTTTGTCAATAAAGTTTTACTAGAGAAAGCCACATTCATTGGTTTCTCACTACAATGGCAAAGTTGAGCAATTGCTACAGAGACCATATGGCCTGGAAACCTAAAATGTTTATTCTCTGTCCATTTCCAGAAAGAGTTTGCCAACACTTGCTTTAGACGGAGGCTGCAGGAATACTTTGAGATATTCCTAAAAAATTATAGGCTTAGGTTAGATCACAATTAGCATGGTCTCCCCATGCTTTTCAGGAAATATTAAGGTTAAGATGAACTTCAAGGGTGGGTTTGAAGGCAAAAAGAAGAAAAGTGCATGTTTCCAACAGAGCATGTGGAAGGGGCTGCTGTCCTCAGGGTCGTTATGATTCACTGACTGCGTCTACACCAGCCTCAGATCTGTTTTCTGACCAGTTGGCAGCTCTTACTCTTCATTCCTGTCATGTGAAACTTTAGCCACCTGGTCCCAGGAGCAGTGAGGGCCCCCCAAAGTGAGGGGCTCAAGCTGATTAGCCCAATTTGTTATACCCTAGGATTTGGTTGTGAGAAGTCACACAAAACTGGAACATTGTAAAACACAGGACACTTATTGAACAGGGCATTAAGTGATAAATACCCACCACGTGATGCACACAAGAGACATAAAATGTGTAACTTGAGAGAGAAAGAGCCACCAGCTGGCATCATGAACCAAGAATGCCCAAGAATGGCAAGATTTGAGGTAGGCTCTGAGGAATGGTGATAAATGGAGAAGAGCGAGAAATGCTCCCCTGTGGAATCAGTGGAGATTTTCTCTTCTCTGCCTAGAGCGGAGCTAAGCCACAGCTGGCTGACTTCCTACAGAGAATGGCTTTTGTGCACAGGAACTGAAGACCCGGTCCAGGCTTTATGCGCTAGGATTAAACTACCTCAGACCTTAAAGACATGGCATCCCTGAGCACAATTCTCACCATTGTTCATTCAGGAATTTTTATTTGTCTTATCAAATTTCTCCCCAGTGCTATCACAGTGGAAAGCCACAGGAAATATTTTGCAATTTACACGTTGAGAAAGAAAGAAATGCGTATACATAAATCAATTTAAATGGAATTCACATGGAATGAATTTAAGAGAAATAGCAGTAAACTTACTTTCAAAGTAGGGGAAATTGGGGTGTGAGAACAATTTTCCAGAGTGACAATTAGTGCCAGATTATTTACTGAATTCAAGCCTCTTGCCTGAGTGTGTAGTGCTGATATGTAAATATGCATGGATGAGATTTTACTTTGTTAACATATTTTAAAGAATTTTTCCTTTTTGGTTGGTAAATAGTCATTGCCTTGAGTTCCAAAAAAGCTGAAGTGACCACAATTCCTTCTTTAGCCGGGACAGTCCTGGTTTATACTTATTATCCTAGCGACATTAATAGAGTGTCCCTTATCACTCTCAAAACTGTTTTAGTTTGGGTGATAAGTTAAGTGGTTACTCTACTAAGGGTCCTCCACTGTATCCCCCCTTGGGCCTCCCTACAAATAGCAATGGGAGGGTTAATGGCAATGCAGACAGGGCGTACAGAAGGGAGAACGGCCCAGTACCAAGGCTGGTAAACCTGACTCATTAGTTAGTAAATATTTTGACTTTTATCCCTGAAAATTTAACCTTTTTCAGATTTTCAAATTCTGCAGATGGTTGAGAGAGATTCTCCTTTAGCCTAGGCTATAAACTGTCCCCCCTCCCCCCCACAGAGAGGAAGACTCAAGTCCTCTCTTGGCTTACATGGCCCTGGATGATGTGGCCCAGCCCAAATACCCATATTTCTTTCCAGACTCACCCTTATTCTCTGTCTTCTTGCCATGTGGGCCTCCTCTCAGTTTTATGAGAGCAGCTCTTCACTCTTATTATCCCCATAATGGTCCGTCTCTTTCCTCGTCTAGCTAAGGCAGCTTTTAATCTCAGATTCCTGATGACTTCCTCAGGCAAGCTTGCCTTGACCCACTATGGTAGCAGAATTATAAGATGGTCTCTAAGAAATCTGCTGCCAGTATATATACATCTTGTCCCAGTTATTCAGTGAAATCCTAATCTAGGTACTGCTGTTAAGGGATTTTTCAAATATGATTAAGGTCCCAAATAAGTTGGCTTTAAGATGGGGAGCCTAACTTTGGTGAGCTTAACCCAATCAGGTAAACCCTAAAAAGGGACTGGTTCATCTGGAAGAAGGAGCTTTGAATCATGAGAGATTCACCACAAAGAAGATTTTCTGTTGTTTGCTTTAAAGAGGGAGACGACTGTATGACCAGGGATGTAGGTAGTGTCTAGGAGTCAAGGATAGTCCCCAGCTGTCAGCCAGCAAAGAAACATGAACCTCAGTCCATCAACCACAAGGAACTGATTTCTTCCAACCATCTGAATAGAGCTTATTAGTGAATTGTTCCCCAGAGCCTCCAGACTAAAACTCAGTCTGGCCAACACCTTGATTTTAGTTTCTAAGACCCTGGGTAGAGAATCCAGCCATACTGTGCCTAAGTTTTGACTTATGGAAGTTTGAGATAAAATGAATATTGTTTTAAAAGGCTAAGTTTGTGGTAGCTTGTTACATAGCAAGTGAAAACTATATCCACAATCTAGCTCACATTTTTTTCTTATCCTTGTATAAGATCAAATTCTTTCCTTTCCTTGGTCTCATTTAATTTCTAGTTTTGTATTAAGTTGTGTGGTGGGTTGAATAGTGTCTCCAAAAAATTCGTATTTACCAGGAATCTCAGAATGTGATCTTATTTGGTGACAGGACCTTTGCAGATGTAATTAATTAAGGATCTTGAGATGAAATTGTCCTGGATTTGGGGTAGGCTTTAAATACATCTGTTCTCCTCATAAAAAAAGAGGGCTCAGGGACACAGAGGAGAAGGTGATGAAAGTAGAGATTGAATGAAGTGTTTACAACCCAAGAAATGCCAGAAGCTAGGAAAGACAAGGAAAGATTCTGTCCTAGAACCTTCAGAAGGAGCTGGGCCCTGCCTACTTTTTGACTTCAGAACTGTGCAAGTGTAGATTTCTGAGGTTTTAAGCCACCCAATTTGTGGTACTTTATTATGGCAATGTTGAGAAACTAATATAAGGTATATGATCTAAAAATTTTTGGACTTTCTCTGTGAAGCTCCTTGAGTTAAGGGTTGGGTCTATTTTTGCCCAGGATGGCATCTCCAGTGCCTTTCCCAATGCTTGGTATAGAACAGACACTCAAAAAGTAAATTGCCATCTAATTAATGTATATATGATTGCATGAATGGATAGCTTAGAAACAGGTGCCTGTGGCCATCCCATTATGTTGGCTGACTCAGTTCCAAACACATTTTATACCTCGGAGCTAAAGACTACATTTCCCAGGGGGGTAGATCTGATCAGCTAACTTGTGTTCACCCAGTGGTCATGGTCCCATGATTGGCAGTTCCACTAAGCTATGTTCCACAAATAGAGATGGTACTGTTACCAAAAAAAAACCAAAAAAAAAAAAAAAAAAAACAAACCAAAAACAGAGAAGAGAAGCTGGACAGACAACCAGGGCAACTTCCTCTATACTCTCCATGTCAACTCATCCTCAAACTGCAGTGACCTGACCAAAAGTTTGTTCTGTGATTTTTGCTTTTCTAGAGTCCACCTTCCCTCATGATACTGGTGTCCTCTTATTCTTTGGGGAACATTTTCTGCATCCATTTGGTGTGAATGGAGTTCCAGATTTGCATAGGAGACCCTATCCAGGCCAATTCAAACCAAGGAGTGTCCAAGGATTTTTGTGTTGTTTGTTTTCTGACAAGTATTCAAGAAAAAGTATTCTTTTTCTTCTGGAGGTTGCTAAGAATATAACTTTTGAAGTCTAATTCCCATACAAAGGGAAGAGCCTAGCTGAGAGTGGGCCAATACAGAGGAAATCAGAACTGAGGAGGAAGGGGAAAAAAAACTGAGCCATTACGATGTGATTTGTGTCCCAAATCTGACCCAAATTCTGGACTTTTCAGTTGAATGAGGCTTCTTTCTTCCTCCCTCTTTCCCACCTGTTTTCCTCTCTTCTTCCTTCTTTTTCCTTCCTCTTTTGGCTTCTTTTTCCTCTTTTCAGCCTTGATCAAGAATGAATTGTTGTTTCTGTTACATGCAACCAAAAGAATTCTGAGTAAGTTGGAGGAAGGGAGAGACAATTCCACTCATACACAGTGAGGACGGCTGAGTCCCCCAGCTGGTCTCTGTGCTATACTCACTCTGCTATGGTGGGTACAGTGCGGTCTTCCATTTTCCCCTCTCCAGCTCTGATTGATTGTGTCCAATCCCTGGTGTCCTCTGAGAGGGCCCCTTGAACTATCTTCCTACTTTTTCTGCTCCTGCTTTGACAGTTGTTTTCACTCTCTCAAAAGTTGCAAATGTTTCTCACTGTTGCCCTGAAAAGCGGGAACGGTGCAGAGAGGTGATACCTGTCAGCATAGCAGTATTGTGAGATCGGCTTTCCCAGCTGGCGAGACCCTTCACATTGTTTCCCTCAGGGTGTGGAACTTTGTGAAGGTCTCTTTTACTTTTTCCGTAAAGAAGTCAATTCAGGAAGACACGTGTGCCTGCCCCGTGTGCAGACAGCACCTGTCTGAAGCTGTCTGGGTCCCAAGGAGGGCCTCTGTGAGGACCCAGTGTCATCCATCACTTTACTACAGCTCCCGGCCTCTGCTTGGAGAAATGGGATTTGCCAAGCTAAGACCCTGATCCGAGCCATGGCCGAACTAGGAAAGACAAAGTCAAGAGAGGGCTTCTCAGGACTTCCCTGTTGATCCCGGAGCAGCTGTTGGCATGGATGTAATTTCTCGCTGCCTCCTGAGACACAGAGGCCTAGTGACTGTTAGAATGATTGGTGACGAAGTGGAGTGCAGCCATTTGATGATAAAGTAGGTCATTGCCTTTATGGTCCTCAATATATTGTTTCAGCAGACAGGTGGCCTTCCAAACCCGTTCCTAGGGAGGTGGGATGCCATTCTCTGCGCAGCCACGAAAGTGGGTGTCTATCATGGCTGTGCCATGTTCATGGCTTTTATTATGATCATGCCCTTTGAGTTAATAGAACCATTTTGTTTGTAAGCCCAAATGACAGCAGTCGCCTTTTCATTTAAAAGAAAGCTTTACATTTCTATCAGTAAGCTGTTAAATCTCTCATGAAGAAATTCTGCAATTATACACAGAAGGCTCCTCAACATTCACTTATTTGCAACTTATAAATTTATTCTTACAAAAGGTATTCTGGTAGGGCTCCCGGAAGAACATGGAGGGTGTTCCGAGGACACGTTTGAAGTCTCGGAGGGTATTTTGGAGAAGGCTTCTGGAGGAGAATGATTTAGGGAAAGGCAATAAAAGTCAGCCAGGTGAAAAAAAAAACAGCAAGGGCATTACAGACAAAGGGGATTGCAAAATAAACACCGTCTTCCAAACATTCCCATAATGTTCGTAAGACTCACTCCTAAGAATGCAAGATGGAATGGAAAACGCCTTGATGAAATTTTTCATACAAGAATATTAGAAGTTGGTATTGAATTTTCCATGAACACTTGCTATCACTTGGACACTTGAAAGGAAATAAAGCAGAAAACACTGTCTTCTGTAGAACATGCCAATTATCCCTCATGTGAAGAGAGAATAGGCCAAGTCCATATCCACAGATGAGCCCACAGATCGGTGCTCTCAGGAAAAGAAGCTCCCTGTCTTTCCAACCTGCACGATCTGGAGAGATCAGACCCGGATGTCACCTTCTATTAGCTCTGTGATCTTTGCAAACTGTTTAACTTATTTAAATGCATTTCTTCATCTGTAAAATGGAGCTAATTATCGGTATCTCCTGAGCTCTTGTCATGGTCAAGTGAGAAATTACATTTAAAATGTTTGTCACTGCTTCTATAGAAAGAATAAAAATAAACCACTTCATCCTTACATAAAATTAAAGAAAACAACCTGAAGGAAAGTATGGAAAATGGTATAACACAGATAAAAGCAAAAATTGGGAGTTAAACAGAAAGCTGACTTGATAAACTCAAGACATGATGATGTTGGCAAAAAACAAGATGAATATTCAAATTTAACAAAAAGTAGAAAAAACACAAAAGACAATTTTATGTATTAAATGCTTTAAAAGACTCATGCCCTTTGATCCGGGATTTCCAATTCCAGAAAATTCTCATGAGGAAATAATCACAGAAGTGCATGAAGATTCACAAATATATGTATTATTAATTTCAGTAAAATAATAGAAAAAACATCCATTAGTATGAAACTGATCAGATAAATTATGTAGCTGATTAGGTAAGTAATGATAGAGCCAAACAATCAAAATCTATGCAGAATATTTATGTTTATAGGAAAAGACTCATAATATAACAAACTGTAAAATTAAGCTAAAAAGTTATCTACTTAGATGCTAATTTGATTTTTAAAAATTGATATGAATTTGTGGGCATAGGGGATGGGTGTTGGGGGATAGCTAATGATAAAACCTAGGATATTCAGATACAGTGGGGTGAGAGGATTATATAGTGAGTCTGATTTTCTTCTGTCTATTAAAAAGAAAATCCTAATTTTGTGCCATAAGTCTATATTGCTCTAGCATCAGGAAAAAAAAATGCTGGAAGTTGCCAATTTGTCAAGCCATACTTTAACATAGAAATAACTGAAAAATCTCTCTCCCTCTACCCCTTTCTCTCCTTTCCTTTCTCTATTTCTTTGTTCCTTCCCTCACCCTCTCCCTCCTGTAAGACACTTTGCTGGATGGGGTAAAGTCCAAGGATTCTTGCACAAACAGGCATTGACATGAAGAAACTTTTATGTTCAAAAATTATTGTTTTACAAAACTCCTCAGGAAGCTATGGAGGTGCGGGGGAAGGGGATGGGTTGAAAGTGTCCATCATTCCCATGCAAACTTCTCACATTCATCTCTTTCTTTTTATACTTTGCCCAAGTGAGACATCCCACCCCAATGAGGGCCTCACAACTATTCTCTCTTCCAGCCTCACCTTAATCATATCTTTTTCTTCCTGGCCCGGCAGCATCAAATCACATTCACGTGAACGTAAATGCAACTTGCGTGCATAACTGGTTAATTTTTTAAAAAGCCAGCTGCACATTTTAGTTCTCTTTTCATTTAGGAAATTTGGATGGAAAATTAAGTCCATTCAGCAGCTTCCTGCAGCACTCAGGAGAAAAGATCCAGTTTCTACAAAGTTGCATTAACTTCATACAGTGGATTCATTTCTCTATATGTACGCTTACTTCTTAAATTGGTTTGCATTTCACACTTTTCAGGTTTTTATTTCCTATCAATTTTATTGCCTGTGCCTTACAGCAAGTGAGCCCGGCAAAGCAATAAACACGGGGCAAGGGTTGAGTTCCTTGGGTCGGCGCAAAGAAAACACTTGATCTTCCTTCTCTTCTGTAAAAGGAGAAGTTTATTTGCGTAAATTCTCTCTTGGTTGTTCTGGAAGGATTAAATAGCCAATGTCTGGAAGCAACATGAGCAATCCTGAAAATAAGGCCTTGGGAATCTGTGATTTTCTTTCTCAGGAGGATTTATTGCTTCAACATTGCAGCTTGCGTGCGTCGTGTGTACAGAGCTGGGAGTGACGTTCGTGGTTCAAGAAAGGAATCTGTTTCTTTAACAAACACATGTGTAGCGCATAGGATGTGCCAGGCTCCATTCTAAGGTCCTTATACATTTTAACTCCTTTAATCCTTGCGGTAACCCTATGCAATAGGCACTATTATTTCTTTTTTCATTTTATAAGGTAAGGAAACTGAACCCCAGAGCAGTTAAGTCATTGCCCCAAATGTTTCACTGACTGAGTGACAGAGCCAGGTTGTAAACTCAGGCTACCTGTCTCTCGAGTTCATGTTCTTAGACCATGGTTCTGTGCTGCTTCAAAGGAAGTTTTGAGAACGGACTGAAAGTCACCGTCATTTTATACTGTGGGGGTTGGTTTGCTTTCATGCAATCTGGCTAACGCTGCCTACGTCCTGATTTCTAGCTTTGTATTTATCCCACATGGGAAAGTGATTCCTGAACTTAACTTTCAAGGGTGATTCTTCCTCTTAAACGCCTTCTGTGAACTCACGAAACTCTTTGGGTCATGCGTACTTGAATGTATTTGAACGGGTAGGCTGAGAACTGCCAAAGGGGGGAGAGGGAATGTCCTCTTCTGAATGCACAGAGGAGGAAGCCCAGCACGACTCTCTCCATCACAGAGCTCAGAGCACGTGGCAGCTACGTTGTTCTGAGCATTTTAAGTCCACGTGGCCCTCAGTTCCCCCACTGTGCTGATGGACAAGATTCACGGGACTAGCCCCGCCTCAATGTAACGCCATCGGCTTGGCCCTCCATGGAATTAGCTTGGCTGTAGATGACATTCAGCATTTGATCAAAATTAATGTAATGCAGCTGCAGTTACAAATACCATTTGCTATTTTTTAAAAAAATCTGTTTGCTGTTTTACCTAATATGGAATGTGGGCCCATTGCGGGGATTATTGTTGTTGTTGTTATTATTATTATTATTATTTGAACCAGTAACTCAAATGGAAGTACCTGCTTTTTCATTTTAATAAAAGAAAAAAATCCTGAAATGTATGTTACCATCAAGCCATCTCATTTCTTTCTGAACACACACACAAAATTAAATGCCACCAATCTCAAAATTGACTCTGGGGAACAGAATAAAGCAATCTCCTTGAAATAACTGCTATCTGTAAGAGCTATAATAAAACTTGTGAACACCATCTTCGTCCTCCCTAAGTGACTTGGTATGATAGTCTTGGTGGCACTTTACAATCGGAATTGTTCCATAATAAACTCTTTCTTAGCAACCTCACGCCACTCATTCAATAATTAATTTCGTAATCCACTTAGGGGGCAGATGAATATTATTACCTTTATAATCCAAAGAAAAAATTGCCAATTACTGTATTTGAAGAGTGGTTGTTAGTGTTAAGGCTGTAATAATGAATAATGATGACAGAGACAATGTTAAAAATCAAGCATAGAAGAGACAATAGAACAAAAGAGCTGTTTAAAAACTTCTACAATGGACAATACTTCTTATATTTATTTTAAAATACTTTGTTACAGAATGCCTCTAACCAAATTCTTCCGTTTCTTTTATTTTTTTTGGTAGAGCGGTTGGTTTGTGCAAGCTGTCTACTAGGTCAAACAGAGATTTCAAGTCCATTGACAAGGGTGGTATATACTCTTGCTGCAGTAACACTGTTGTTTAAGTACTGGCTATGTAGAGTAGATGTAAGGGCTTCTAAACAACACTCTTGCCTTCTACACCTGCTCTCTGGAGACAGTGTCTCCAACATCTCCGCAGCCAAGGGAGGCTGTGAAGTCCAGCCCAGGGCTAGTGTTGTGCTCTGCTCTCTGGGTATCAGCGCTGTTTCCTTTTTGCCTCATATTTGCTCAATACCTCTTTAAACAATTTCTTGTATTAATGCCCTTCTGTTTAAAGTACCTAAAATAATTCAGTTTTCTGAATGGATCTAAAGCTTGATTTCAGGCCACTCAGAAAATGAATGATATTTCTTTGATTTTAATGATGTCACTTAGAAACTATTCTTCCACTGGTACATACTTTTAGAAGGGGCTTTTAGAGACACGCTAATAGCAATGTAAAAGTTGTTATCAGGCAATGATCAATTAATTGCATTTATTCATTAAACATTTATTGATGTGCACAATATTGCATTTATTATATACATCTAATATTTATTTCTAGATTTTATGGAACTTTCTTCTCTTATTTTTTACTTAGGTTTAACAAGATTACAAAATAAGAATTTGATCGGAAGCAGAAATAAATGCTTATTTTTATTAAAACCCCTGGTTAACAAGGAACAGTGTAACTCTAATCAATCTGAATAAGACAGTTAAAAATTTGGAACTGTCAAAGGAACTTGAAACATAGCTAGAAAATTGCCAAGCATCTATAAACTCCTCAAGTGTATTTTAAAACACCTTCAAAGAAAATAAACTTTAATTCTAAAGTGAACTTTGCAATTTTCTAATAGTAATATGGTGTTTCTAGATGTAGAAAGTACTGCTTTCAACTTCCGTAAGGCTCATATAAATCTCAACAAAAAGCGTAACTGGTTAATGGTTGGCTTGGAGAGTAAGAGAAGCAGACTCAGGGGCCCAGAGGCAGGCGTGGAGTCTACCTGAGTCAGTATCCTGGCCCTGCCATCATTACTTAGGAGGTGTGCAGTGTAGATTTCTCGTTTGTGGACGATGACTATGATTATAATAATAGAAAAAACTCACAAGGTTATGGTGAAGATTACATCTAAAGTACTTCGAATAGCATCTGGGAAATAATAAACACTCAGTAAATGTTATTATTAACGATGGTTATTATGGCTGGTATGGTCACGGGGCACAAGCAGGCTAGACGTTAGTGAATAATTTACCTCTGATCAGTATGCTCACCTCAAACCTCTTCCTCTCTCCCTTTCCCCCTCCCTTCCTTCCATACCTCCTTCCCTCCCCGCTCACTCCTTTCCTTCCTTCCCTCTTTCCCTCCTTTTTCCCTCAGTTCCTTCCTCCCTTCCTTCCTTTCCTCCCCCCTCCCTCCCATCCTTCCTTCCTTCCATCCTTCCTTCCTACCTTCCTTCCTTCCTCTCTCCCTCCCTCCCACTTACTTTCCCACTCTCTCTTTCTCTCTCTGTGAGTTTCATTCTTTCTGTTTGCTTTCACCTCTCTTTCTCCATTCTCACCTCTCTCTCTCCATGCCTTCTCCATGCATTGACTTTCAGTCTCCCCGCTCCTGTTTTTTCCCACCACCTTCCTCCCATTATCAATCTCATCAGTGTCTTTCCTCAACTTGTTATGATCTGCTTGAAATGCATGTTCCATCACTTACTCTTTCTGAATAACCTAAAATTTTTATGTCTTTCTTTTACTTCTTTAAAAACAAAGCCCTCAAAACCAACTGAAATTATGTTACACTTGCTATGTCATTGCCCTGGTTGGATATCTTTCTTCATGGGGCAATAGCAAAGAAAGCTTTTTTCCCTTTCACCAGCATCAAAGGCTTCCTACCCCCAAAATGGTAAAGAGGGAAAAAGGGGGGATGAAGAAGTTAGGGCTTCTACAGGGTCTAATAGATTAGCACCTACAGTTTGAATGTCACTGAAACACACGGTCAGGAAGTTAGGCAGCATGCAAGTCTGGGGCCACATGCTCCAACCACTGAAGGGCTGGCCAAGTAGAGGTTGGCCAGCAGCCACGGCCAGGCATGTGGCAGGGGAATTCCTGTCCCAGGAGGAGGAGAACCATGGGAGAACCCTCCCATGACCCTTCTTGGATATTATGGAGGTAACATTTCTGTGCCTTTTAGGTTGATATATCTGGAGTGATGCTTTTCTCTCTTCTTGTCTTTATTTCAGACCAACTAAGACCTTCAACAGGATTCAGGATGAGAGGACTAAGAGAAAGTTCGAGTACATTCTAAATGCTCATGATATCACCAGTGTTTGGGAAAGCATATATTTCTGTGTACTCCCTTATTTAGTGAAGATCTAATATGATACAGAGACAGGAGACTTTTTATTATGAAGTACTTCTGTAAAGTTATTCTAGGAAAAGGGATTATTTTTTCCATAGACCATTTTATCATTATTTCTATAGCTCTTAATAACACACAAGCCTCTCTGTTATAACAGAAGTGAAATTGAAATGGAAACAAAAGTTGCTTTTCCTTCCCCACTGAAAAGCTTTCTAGGTCGCACCTAGTTCATCTGCGGGTCCCACAAGCTGATGCAGCATCTATCCGGGTCCCGTGGTACACTCAACAGAATTACGGTGGAAGCCCAAAAAAGTATCAGAGCTAAATCACTAGCGGGATAACTGCACATTAAACTAAGTGTCTCTATATCCTCATACATTATATTTGCATCAGAATTCTCAATAGAAAGAGTTATTAAAGGAGGTGGCTGCTACGTTGCTGTCTTCCGGAACACCTGGTCTTGGATTCTGCCATGTATCTGACATTTACAGCATTGCTCACAGCACCCTCCCATCTTTCTGCTCCTTTGCATTTGTGGAACATATTTAGTTTCATAACGATCTTTCCCCTGCATCATGTTATTTTCCATGTGTGGGCGCATTAGCATTTATGAAGCACCTTTACCTACATGGTGGCATTTGACCATCACAGCGATCATGGTGCATGAAGGAGGGACCCACTGAAGACCAGAAAGCATAAATCATCCCCAGGTCCCACAGGTAAGAGGTAACTCAATCTTCAAATAAGAGCACATTTGGAGACAGGGCTTCTGATTCCTTTTCTCACGGGAAACCACAAATCAGCACACAAAAAAATCTCGCGGGTTTGTGCAAAGAGGGAATAGTNAACAGAATCGGAAGAGAACAGAAATCACAACATAAAACTCCCCCCTGTGAGGTGCAGCCCTTACTAAGAGGAGAGGTGTTGCCCTTTTCCATATTAAATCATTCCAGCTATATGCAATGCATCAAGATGACGCCAGCAGAGCGACTTGATTTAGAACTAGCCACACACCTGTTCTTCTAAATATAAACAAATTTGCAACCTGAGCCATTGGCAGTCACTGGAGGGTAAGCAAGTGAGAGCTGGGGCTGGGGCTTGCCTGCAGCCTGGCTCTGCGCTCGCAAATGCACGAGGGCCAAGGAAGCAGGATGCCAGGCAGGATATTTGGGATTGTGATCTGGTGGTCACAGTGACCTTTTATCTCACTGGAGGGATAATAATTAGCTTTATTATCCTTATTGTTATTTTTAAATGTGCTTAGTTTGTTCTTATGGCTCGGCCTGTACCCAGCTTGTTGCACATTCCCGGTCCTCTTCGTTTATATATATGAACATTGCCTAAGTTGCCATGTTTGAAGAAAGGTTATTCTAAGGGAAGTTGTTTGCGGAGCTCCAGAACACTAAATTAAATCATGAGGTATTTTTATTGTCTATGTGAAGGCAATGCTGTTTTGGATTCTGGAGTTCCTGGCTATTCAAAGTATGTGACTACTCCTTAATATTGTCATGCCTCTTTCCATTCTTGCTCAGAAGGAAAGAGATCATGCTTCGGTGCTCGGAAACATTTCACATTACTCTTAACTGATGGGATACTACAGAGGTGATGAGGACATAAGGAGCCCAGTGACAGGCACGTTATTTTGCATGTGGCAGAATATACAGAACTGGGAGACTTGACTGATCTCGTTGGCCACAGCTCCTGAGATGGTCCAGATTAGGACCACCAGTAAGTTCTGAAACCATTATTTCTAAATGCCCAGAATCAGCAGAGAAATCTCTTAATACTCTTTCAAAATTAACAGTTAAAATTCTTTTTTTTTTTTTTTTGGTGAAATTGCAAAAGTCTTGCATGTTGAATTTTTGAATATACAGAAAAGTCCCCAGGAAAATGAAAACTATTGTCATCTTTTGTTTGCTTATATGTTCCCCCCACCTCCAACCCAGTAATTTGATGAATTCTACTAAAATGTCTTCTAATGTGAATAAGTATTTGAATTCAAGGGATAAATCTTACTTGTGTATGATGAAATGTTACATATTTGGGCATAGATAGAGGTATAGAGATTGGTGTATTAATGTAGCTTGATCCAGCTGTGTTGACCAGAGAGGTATAGTTCATTTCTGCAAAGAGTAGTTGGCGGACAATCTCAGTTGCTGCGCCTTGGAATCCACCTTAGTATTCAGGCTTTGGCCGCCTTCTCTTAGTCTGTTCTCAGCCAATGGCTGAGCACAGCAGGAGGATTAGAATTGGGCCATTCTCCCTCCTTCCCATCCTCCACCAAGAGGGTAAATCAGTATCGTAGCCCAGGGGAATGGTGAAGCTTAATGCCACCATTAATAACCTAAAAGATGCAGGGGCGGCGCTCCTCATCATCTCCTCATTTAATTCACCAGTCTGGCCCTTGCCCAAACTGGATTAATCCAAAAGAATGGCTGCAGCCTGCTGCAAACAATCAAGTGTCTCTAATCACACCTGCTGTACTAAATGTGGTGTCATTGCTAGAGTAGATTTATAAGGCCTCTGTACATGGCACGTGGCTATTGATTTGGTGAACGCATTCTGCTTTATTCCAATCAAAAGATAGGGGAAGAAACAGTTCACATTCATGAGGAATACATGAATGTGATTAGTTTTGCCTCATGGGTATGTTAACTCTCTCTCCTTGTTCCATGATACAATCCAAAGAGATCTTGACCGTCTACATATCCTAAAGAACAACCCATTGCTACTAAATATCAATGACATCATGTCAATGCGGCAGACTGAGCAAGAAGTTGTCAGCACGCTGGAGAACTTGGTGAGATCACATGCACTCTAGAGGCTGGGAATTAAATTCAGTGATGAATCAGGGACCTATCCATTTAGGAATCCAATTGTCAGTAGAGTTCCAGGACATAACCTTCAAAATAAAAGCCAAATGACTACATCTTGCACTGGCTACTACTCAGAAAGCAGGGAGCACAGCTCCTTGTAAACTCCTTCAGTTTCTGGAGTTATCACTCGGATCTTAGTAATGCAGCACTGTCCCATGTGCTGGGTGACACGAAGGGCTGCCAACTCTGAGTGGGGCTTGCAGTAGGAAGGACTCTATAGTAGGCTGGGATATAGTGTATGTCATTCTGCCGTTTGGGCAATAGCACCCAGCCAACTCTATGTTGGAAGTATCAGTGAAGATAGGAAAAGATAAAGTGTGGAACTAATGGCAAGCCTGAAGGGGAGAATTACAGAGTAAGTCCTGAAGTTCCGAAGCAAGTGTATTCCATTTGAGTGAGCATTACATGCTTTTTTAAAAACAGATCTGGACATTTGGTTGGGCTCTGGTAGAGGCAGAACACTTCACTATGGGACAACAAGTGATCATGCATCTAGAACTACTTATTATGAGCTAGATCCTATGGGACTCCCAAGTCATACAGTCAGCTGGGCACAGCAGCCATCCATTGTAATGCAGATAATACATCAGGGATGGAGCCCAAGCAGGACCAGGCAGTATGAGCAAGTAGCAAGAGCAAGTAGCTCAGATTTTCTTATCTCCCACCAAAGTTGTACCAGCATCTCTCTCTTTCTCAGTTTGCCCTTCTGGCTACACTGTAGGGATAGGTTCCTATAGGGCCAGCTGAAGGAGCAGAAAAAGCCCAAATGTGATTTGCAGATGGGTGAGCTTGATAGGTTGGTGCAAACTAAAAACAAAAGGAGGGCTCATTACTGCTACTGTCAGAGGTCACTCTGAGAGTCAACTGAGAAAAAAAAAAATCTTTCCAAAGAAGGAGCTGTAGGCAGTGCTCCTGTGTAGGAGAAGTAACTGAAGGGGGAGAAGTAGCTAAAAGTGGTCAGAGCCTGTAAGGAAAAGGATGGGAAAATTGGAGACAAGGAGGTCTGGAGCAGAAGCATGTGGATGGACATATGTGAGTGGGCATGGGGTGTGATTTCTGTATGTCACAAAGCATCGACCTCTGAAAAGGCACCGGAAAACTAGGCAGGCAGATGATTCCACCAGTTCATATTAGCCAATCTGCATCACGAGCCACCCCAGAACTGGCAGAGTGGGCATATGAACTGAGTGGCTGAGGTGGAAGCTACGCATGGACTCCTACTTCCTGTAGTCGATGCTACATTTCCTCTGGAAGTTCAACCTATTAGTCACAGAGACCAATGCTGATAGCCAGTCTGACACTGTTCTCCAAGAATCTCATTCACTACTTGGTAGCAAGTTGACTATGTTGGGTGTCTCCCATTTTACAGGGCAGATCCTTGCAGAGACAGATTTATTTTGGTATGGGTTTGCCTTTCTCACCCACAGAGACTCAGCCAGCACCACTTGTGGGAGCTCATGATTGCCTGATCCACAGACATGGGATGCCACATAACATAGAATCCACCAGGACACCCACATTACAGCTAAAAGGGTGTAGGAGTGAGTCTGTTACTGTGGCTTCATGGGTCATGTTGTATACCATCTGGAAAGAGGGAGTCTAATAGCATCTTAGAATACCCTACTGAAGGCCGAGCTGAAATGTAAGCCTGCTTGCAGTCTTCTGCGAGGCCAAGTGCTATATTTTAGGACGCATGTGCACTGAATAGGAGACGTCTGTACAATGCTACGTCCCTAACAGGAAGAATAGGAGTCCGCAGACCAAAGGGGAGAAGCAGGAGCAGCTTGCTAGGGACACAATGAAGTTTCCATTTAAATATAAACTATGGCTAGCCCCAGGGCATGGACTTGGTCTGCGGGGGGCCAGCGGGTAAAAAGAGGAGTTGCTTTCATTCCAGGGACAACTGACCTGGAATGAACCTGTCATTGCTTTTACACAATGGAGAAATATGGATAGAACCCCAGTAATCCACTGAGGCACCTCCCAGTGCTCCTTTGCTCCACTGTAACCATGAACAGATCTGTTTAGCAACCCCAGGCAGAGGATGGTGTCATGACCAAGTGCTGGTACCCCGAGGAGTAAAGGTTTGGATCACCCCACCAGGTAACCTATCAAGACCAGTTGAGGTGATAGCTGAGGAGAAGGGGAAATTTAAGTAGAGGATGGAGAAGAAGAGATTGAGTACCAGATGCATCCAACCACAGAGATGGGGGCTGCGTTTTATCCCACCGACATCCTTCTCCTATGGGGGTCCTCAGGAAGAGAGGCTGTAGGGACTGTGGATATGTTGCTCCCTGAAGATGTAAAGTGGATTCATGAGACGTGAGAGGTGAGGGATGATGGCCATCAAGTGGCATCACTCAGATATCACTCTAAGAGAATCGGGTGGGTCCAGTGTGGTTGGCTGACAGCCCCCGGGTCCTGCGCCTTTGGACCCACCACAGCGCTCGGGCCATGGCTGTGCTCTTTTCAAGTTGCTCGCGGCCAGTAGCTGAGCAGGCCGGTGTGCTACAGCCCGGCCATTCCTGCCCCTCATGGGGTCCTTGGATTTCTCAGCTCTGGGGCTTCTCATCAGTCTGTCCAGGACTTTCTCTGAGCTGCTCTGCACTCTGAGTCCTTTCCTACCGAAATCTCTTTGCTTCCCTCAGTGCTTCAAGTGCCGTATCAGCAGTGTAGACTGAACGCCCTTCCTGTCCTGTCTGGAATCCTCCTCCACTTACCCTTCACAGGCATTTCTCCTACGTCAACTCTTCATGTCTAATCACATCTCGGCGTCCCCTCTGCAAATACCTGAAGTGACACCTGAGATTTAAAGCTTCAACGCTGGCTTCCACACTTTCTTGGGCTCTCCACTGCCCCTCCCTTCCTCAGGTCTGCTTTCCTTCTGCCAGACTTTCATCCTCAGATCCGCTCTCTCCACCTGGTGGCATGGACAGCTGCAGGCAGGGCTGGCCTCAAGGGCCTGCAAACTGTGCAGTGGCAGCTTAGAAGGGCCCAGCATCTGCTTTAATTCTCTGTTCTCCCTGTATCTGTTTGCTAGGGCTGTCATAACAAAGCACCACCAACTGGGGGGCTTACACAATTAAAATGTATTCTCTTACAGTCTAGAGGCTGGAAGTGATCTCTTGTCCAAGATCGAAGTGTTGGCTGGGTTGTTTCCTTCTGAGGCTGTGAGGAAGAATCTGTTCCAGAACTTTCTCCTAGCTTCTGCCGGTTTGCTGGCAATCCTTGGTGTTCCTTGGCCTGTAGACGCATCGCCATGATGTCTGCCTTCATGTTCACATGGTGTTCTGGGTCTCTGTGTCCAACTTTCCCCTTTTTACAAGGACACCAGTCATATTGAATTAGGGCCCACCCTCATGACCTCATCGTAACTAATTATATCTGTAATGACCCTATTTCCAAACATGATCATATTCTGAGACACTGGGGATTAGGACTTCAATATATGAATTTGGGGGGGGGGGACACAATTCAACCCATAACAGTCATTATCTTGAAATTCCTGGTGATTTTCATTTTGCATTGGTCTCCACAAATTATGTAGCCAGTCCTGGCTCTGGACTGCTAATTCCAGGCTTTAATTGGCCTTAACATTTTGGATCCCAGGAGAGAGTGCTTTTTTTCTTATAATTACAGTGAGTCTCCTTAGAAGCCTTGATTGGCTTCGACAGCATCATCTAGATGTTTCGAACCAGTTGTATGGCCTCAAAGACCTGGGACTCCGGACAGCCAGGCCTGGGGCTTGTGACTCCCAAATCACATTGGCTGCCAACGGAAAGGGGATGGCAGCAAAGTCTTTGGTCCACTAGAGCATTCTCGTCAGGCTTTGGGACCAGGTTTATGCTTGTTTTATAGAATAGGGCTTATAGCTTTCCTATAATTCTTTGATCTGGAATAGTTTATGTTGTTTAAGAATTATCTGTGATTTGAATGCTGTAAAAAAGTATGAGCGAAGTCCTCTGTTTCTCATTTCAAAATATTTTTTTTTAAAAATTTGATACATTTTTACATCATGACTCATTTCCTCAGGGTTTTCTATTTTTTGAGTCAAAATCTAAAATTCACATTTTCTTTAAAAATTTGCTCATTAGTGGGATGACCATTTTAACATTTTCTCTTATGTGGAACTATTTATGCCTGTTATGGGCTGAATTGTGGTCTCTCAAAATCCCTATGTTAAAGTCCTAACTCCCAGGATCTTAGTGACTGTTTTTGAAGATAGGGTCTTTAAAAAGGTTATTAAAGGGAGGTCATTAGAATGGGCTCTAATCCAGTGTGACTGGTACACGTGGAAGAAGAGGAGGCAACACAGACATTTCTGTGTGCAGAGAGAAGACCATGTGAGGACACAGAGAGAAGACAGTCATCCATAAGCCTACGAGAGAAGCCTCTGAAGAAACCAACCCTGCCAACACCTAGATTCTGGACTTCTAGCCATTTAAGGGAGCAAATCTAGGTTCCTTGGCTATGGCAGTCCCTTAGAAACAAAGGCAATGCCTAAGGATTGTGTTTTCTTGTATTTTCTCACTTAAGTTTCTTAGACTTATAATTTTTTTTTCCAGAAAAATGTACTTGGTTGAAAAATCTCCTGAGACTTCCCATGTGTGATAATATCTGTTTCTCTTCTCTTGTCTTGCTATAAATTTCTTGTTTCACGGCCATTTTTCAGCAGAACTCTGTGGACATTGTTTCATTGCCTTCTGACATGTTGTGTTATGAAAAAAATTTTAATATAAAATGAATACTTCATCCTTTGTAGACAATCTCTTTATTATTCTCTCTGAATTCAGTCAGAATGTTGTTTTCTTTATTTCTGAAGTGAAAACATATCATAAGAATATATAGCTTTTTGCATTTGTTTTGTCTGGCAATCACGGGCCCCTTCGACCCCAAGCCTCAAACCTGTCTGCAGTTCGGGGAGAGTTCTCGCTGATGGTATTTTGAGTCTGCCTCTCATCTGCCTCCCGTTTTCTCTTGAAACTGCTGCTGAAACGTGTGTCGTGGTTCCCAGATATCTTTCTTTGTCCCATCTTTTCTCTCATCGTTTGCAGATCTTTATTCTCAACTCAGCGTGATTGAGTAGTCTCTGAACAATCTCCCTTATTTAATAAAAAAGCTCATCTCTTCTCTAATCAGCAAGGGTTTTCAGGACTCTCATGAAGGTGTGCTGCTTTCCTGGTGCTTGTAAATCTAGAAATCGGCATCTCTTCCAGATCTTCAAGGACTGCTGCTTCATCCTTGACTAATATTATAGATTCATAAATGCAATATTCTCTTTAGCTGTTCCTCAGATCGTTCTCCTTTCATTGCAGTCAATCCGGTGACATCGAGGAGTATTTGCTTGATTCCTCGGATTGGCTCATTTCTTTTGAACTGATGTCTCCTCTTATGTGTTTGGTTATTTTTCTCTGTTTACCTTAACACATCCAAAGTTGTCTAATGTCACAAATTTTGGTAAGTTTAATAAATATTGTATGGCGACTTGCTGGATCTTATAGGCTCAGATGAGGGAAAAGGAGCATTTTATATTTATAATAATTGTATTCGCCAGGTAGAAGCATGAAGTGTGAGGGACAGTGAGGTAACGAGAGCTTAGGCCCTCTGCCAAGCAGTTTGCCTTGTTTCCTTTCCTTTCTTTTTATTTTTTTCCTCAGCTTTACTGAGGTATAATTGACAAATAAATTGTAAGGTATTTAAAGTATACAGCATGACGATTTAATACACGGAGAAAAAACTCCCCCCAGAGAGTTAACGAACACATTCATTATCTCACATATTTACCTTTTGTGTGTGTGTGAGAACATTTCAGATCTACTCTCCTAGCAAATTTCAATCATACAACAGCGCTAACCAGCGACAGTCACTATTTTGTATATTAGATCCTCTGGCCTTATTCATTTCATATCTGAAAGTTTGGAACATTTTACCAGGCTCTCTTTATCTCCCCCACCCACAGCTGCTGGTGACCACTTTTCTACTCTGTTTCTGTGAATTTGACTTTTTCTTTTTTAAAAAGATTCTGTTACAAGTGATACCATGCAATATCTAGATAGTCTTTCTTTTTGTGGCTTATTTCGCTTGACCTAATGCCCTCTAGGTTCATCTGTGTGTCATGCATGACAGGATTTCCTTCTTTTTTAAAGGCTGAATAATATTCCATTGTCCATATACCTCATTTTCTTTATCCATTCGTTACACAGACAGACACTTAGGCTGTTTCCATGCATTCGTTATAGCAAATAATGGGGTAATGAACATGGGTGTACAAATATCTCTTTGAGATATGACTTTGCTTCCTTTGGATATATACCCAGAAGTGGGATTGCTAGATCAGAAGGTAGTTCTATTTTTGATTTCATGAGGAACCTCCATATTATTTTCAATAGTGGCTACACCAGTTTACATTCCTACCAACAGCGGGCAAGAGTTCCCTTTCTCCACATCCTCACCAACACTTGTTACCTCCGTCTTTCCTTCTTTCTTTCTTTCTTTCTTTCTTTCTTTCTTTCTTTCTTTCTTTCCTAGAAAGAGAGAGAGCACGCAAACACAAGCAGGAGGGGGAGAGGATCAGAGGGAGAGGGGGAGAGAGAATCTTAAGCAGGTTCCATGCCCAGCCACAGAGCCCAATGTGGGGCTCGATTCCACAACCCTGAAATCATGACCTGAGCTGAAATCAGGAGTGAAATATTTACCTGACTGAGCCACCCAGGTGCCCCATTATTTCTTGTCTTTTTGAGAATAGCCACCCTGACACATTTGAAGTGATATCTCCCTGTAGTTTTGATTGGCATTTCTCTGATAATTAGTGATGTTAAGTACCTTTTTATGTATCTCTTGGTCAGCCAAGCGTTTTCTTTAGAAAAAGATGTCTATTCAGTTCTACTGCCCATTTTTAAATTGAATTATTTGTGGGTTTTCTTGCTGTTGAGTTGTATGAGTTCCTTGTACATTTTGGTAATGAACCTTTTATCGGGTATGTGCTTTTCAACTATTTCTGCCCTTATTGTAGTTGCCTTTTTATTTTGTTGATTATTTCCTTTGTTCTACAGAAGTTTTTTAGTTTGATGCAGTTCTACCTGCTTGTTTTGGCTTTTGTTGGCTGTGCTTTTGGTATTTTATCCAAGAAATCATTGCCAAGACCAGTAGCAAGGTGCTTACCCATTTATTCTCTTCTAGGAGTTTTTGGTTTCAGATCTATGCTTAAATCTCTAATTCATCTTGAGTTGATTTTTGTGTATGGTGTAAGATAGCAATCCAGTTTCATTTTTTTTGCATGTGGCTATCCAGTTTTCCCAACACCATTTATTAAAGAGACTATCTTTTCCCTCTTGTATATTATAGGCTATTTTTGTTATAAATTAATTGACCATACATACATGGGTTAATTACTGAAATCTCTATTATGTTTTATTTTTTTGTTTTGAGAGAGAGAAGAGTGTGTGTGAGTGTGGAGGGGTGAGTGGGGGGGAGGGGCAGAGGGAAAGGGAGAGAGAGAATCACAAGCAGTCTCCATGCCCAGAATGAAGCCCAATGCAGGGCTTGATCTCACAACCATGAGATCATGACCTGAGCTGAAATCAAGAGTCAGATGCTTAACCCACCGAACCATCCAGGCACCCATCCATTATGTTCTATTAACCTATGTGTATCTTTATGCCAGTGCCATACTCTTTTGATTACTATAGCTTTGTAATATGGTTTGAAACCAAGAAGTGTGATGCCTTCAGCTTTGTTTATTCCCAGTGGCTGTTTGGGGTCTTTCATGGTTTCATACAAATTCTAGGATTATTATTATTATTTTTATTTCTGAAAAAAATGGCATTAGAATTTCAATGGAAATTGCATCAAGTCTATAGACTGCATTGGGTGGTATGGACATTTTGACAATATTAATTCTTCAAGTGCATGACCATGGAATATCTTGTTATATATTTGTATCTTTTTCAATTTTTTTCATTAATGTCTTATAGTTTTTAGTGTACAGATCTTTCACCTTAGTTATATTTATTCCTAGGAATTTTATTCTTTTTGATGCAGTTGCAAATGGGAGAATTGTCTTAATTTTTCTTTCTGATAATTTGTTGTTGGCGTATAGAAAGGCAAGTGATGTTTGTATATTGATATTGTATCCTGCAACTATTTTGAATTTGTTCATTAGTTCTAACAGTGTTCTGGTGCAGTCTTTAGGGTTTCTATATATAATGTGATGTCATCCACAAATACTGACAGCTTTAATCCTGCTTTTTTTATTTGGATGGCTTTTATTTTTTTATTTTTAATAATTAATTAATTTATCAATTTATTTATTTATTTATTTTTGCCTTACTGCTATGGCTAGAACTTCCCATACTATATTGAATAAAAGAGTTGAGAGAGGGCATCCTTATCTTGTTTCTGATCTTAGAGAAAATGTTTTTGATATTTCACCACTAAATATGTTGTTAGCTGGGGGCTTTTCATATATGGACTTTATTATGCTGAAATTTGTTTCCTTTATACTCACCTTGTTGAGAGTTTTTATTATGAAAGGATGTTGAATTTTCTCAAATGCTTTTATTGGCATCTATAGAGAAGATATGACTTTCATCCTTCAGTTTGTTAATATGGTATAGACTTTTATTGATTTGTGGATGTCAAACCATCCTTGCATCTGTGAAATAAGTCCCACTTGATCGTGTTGTATGATCCTTTTAATATTGTTGAATTCAGGTTGCTAAGATTTTGTTGAGGAGTTTTGCATTAATGTTTATCAGGGATATTGGCCTGTAATTTTCTTTTCTTTCAGTGTCCTTGTCTGGCTTGGTGTCAGGGTAATGCTGGCCTCACAAAATAAGATTGGGAGTATTCCCTCCTTCTTAATTTTTTTGGAAGAGTTTGAAAAGGATTGGTATTAGTTCTCTTTAAGTATTGGGTAGAATTTTCCAATGAAACCATCTGGTCCTGGACTTTATTTTTTTGGGTGGGATGTTTTTAATTAACAGGCTCCTTGCTAGTAATTGGTCTGTTCAGATTTTTCTATTTCTTCATAATTCAGTCTTGGTAGGTTGTATGTTCCTAGGAATTTATCTCCTTCTTCTACGTTGTCCAATTTGTTGGCATGTAATAGTAATCCCTTATGATCCTATATGTTTCTTTGGTATCAGTAGTATTGTGTCACCTTTCATTTATAATTTTGTTTATTTGAGTCCTCTTTCTTTTTCTTGGTAACTCTAGCTAAAAATTTGTCTATTTTTTCCTCTTTAAAAAAACCCTGCTTTTAGTTTCATTGATTTTTTAAAATGTCCTTTTCATCCTTATTTCATTTATTTCCACTTTATCATTGTTATTTCCTTACTTGTGCTAACTTTGAGGCTAGCTTGTTCTTTTTTCTTTTTTTCCTAGTTCCTTGGGGTGTAAAGTTAATTTGTTTATTTTAGTTCTTCGGTTTTTTTTTTCTTTTTTATATTTTTCAGTGTTTTTGTTATTTTAACTATATAAAAACTATTATTAGGGCAAGCATTTTGCTATTGTTACTTTTCTTTCTTATACATCATTTTTCCCCCTGTAGTTAACAATTGCATTAAAAATTGAAATAATTATAGATTCCTATGCAGTTGTAAGATAATACAGTAAAACCTTCTTTATATTTTGCCCAGTTTCCCCCAATGGTAACATTTTACAAAACTATGGTATAATATCACAACCAGAATATCGGCATTGATACAATCTATCTTATTCATATGTCCTCAGTTTTACTTGTTTACTTGCACCCAGTTTTATGTGTGTGTGTGTGTGTGTGTGTGTGTGTGTTAAGTTCTATAGTTTCATTACCTGTGTAGGTTCATATGTTCACCACCACAGTCAATATTCTGAACATTTCCAACACCACAAAGATGTTTTATGTTGCTCTATTATAATCATGTCTTTCTCTCTCACCTTTCACTCTGTGCCTAACCCCTGGTAATCCTAGTATTTTCTCCATTTCTAAAATTTTGTCCTTTCACGAATATTATGTAAATAGAATTATACTTTATGGAAACTTTTGGAATTGCTTCTGTTTGCTCATTACATTCCCGAGAGATTGACCTAGGTTGTTTTGTGTATCAATACTTTGTTTCTGGATATTGGTGACTAGTATTCTGTGGTGTAGATACACTGTTCATCCATTCATCCACTGAAGTACATTTGGGTCACCTCCAGCTTGAGGCCACGACAAATAAAGCTGTCATACAGATAAACATTACTATACAGGTTTTTGTGTGAACATAAAAGCTTTCATTTCTCTGGAATAAATGCCCAGGAATGTCATTGGTAGGTTGTATGGTAGTTTTATGTTAAGCTTTAAAATAAACTGCCTAACTTCTCCAGAATGGCTCTATCACTTTACACTCTTACCAGCAATGTGGGGGTGAGCCAGTTTTTCAGTGTCTTCACTAGCATTTGTTGTCACTGCTTTTTATTTTAGCCATTATCATAGGTGTATAGTGGTATCTCGCTGCATGAGGTCTTTTTTTTTTTTTTTCTTTTTGTAGGTATTTATCACCAGAAACTTCTTTCCTATAATGGCTTTTGCTGCATCCCATATTTGGTATGTTTTGTTTCCATTTTCATTTGTCGCAAGATATTTTTTTTTAATTTTTCTTTTGATTTCTTCTTTGACCCATTGGTTTTTCAGGAGCATGTTGTTTAATTTTTACATACTTGTGAATTTTCCAGTCTTCTTCTTGTGATTGATTTCTAGCTTCATACTATTGTGGTTGGAAAAGATGCTTGATATAATTTCAGTCTTAAATTTATTAAGGCTTGTTTTGTGGTCTAACATGTGATCTACCCTGGAGAATGTCCCATGTGCACTTGAGAAGAATGTGTATTCTGCTGCTATTGATGGAATGTTTTTTTGTGTGTCTGTTAGGTCCATCTGGTCTAATGAGTAGCTGAAGTCCAATGTTCCCTTATTTTTTTAATTTTGTTTCTTTATCCTGTAGAGATAGTCAAATCAGAGAATTCTTCCATTCTCCATTATTGCCTTCATTACTTGGCAACATGGCGGCATCATCTCCATTTGGGGGGCTAATAAATCAATCTGTGTTGAATTTACATGTGTTTGAATGAATATTTTTGAGGAACTGGTCTGTTTCTGTGGTAGGTGTTTGGTCTACTTACAGTTTCTATAATGCCACCTTCTCCACCCCATCCACGGCCCCACGGCACTATCTCACAGGTAGTGCTTTCTTCTTCAAATTTTGGTATGCTGTTGGGTTCAAGTCGGTGTGCTCCCTCTTACTTGTGTCTGGGGCTTTTCTTTAACAGGTAGTGAACTGTGTGTTGGCCAATCATCCCTTATTTTAGATTTATCAATACCCTGAAGAAATCGTGTTGAAGAAATCCTGTTTCTGGCCTATCAATAGCACCTTTCCCTGGCTTCAGAACTTGTACAGAGTTTCCCCAATTTTATATTTCTTTGGACTGTTTAAACACACGAGCTTAAGCTGTCAATAACAGCGTAACAAATCCTTAATGAACTTTATTTTGTGTGAAAATATTTATGACAAGAGTCACATTCTTCCTGGCAATAGTAAGCCTAAGAAATGCATCTTCATTCTGTGATCACAGTAATCATTACTGATAGTAAGTGTGACGATTAAAAGGGCATATGCTTTGGTTTCAGACTCACATACCTGTTTTTCAAATTCCACTGAGTCCTTTACTAGCTGTGAGCCCTTAGGAAGATTACGAAGATTCTCAGAGCCCTGGGTCTACCCTCTAAAAATCAGTAATAACAAAAATTCCCTTGCAGGATGTTTTTGGGAAGTTCACAATCATTGCAAATACACATTGATCACTAACTATGTGCCAGCCATTGCTGTAATATATACATGTGTGTATATACACAAAAAATGATAAATGTCATGCATAATATATAGTATACATAATAAAATGTTATATGATATGTATTATGTTCAACAGAATATTATATTTTATATATTATGAGGTATATAATCATTAAGCTTCACAAGAACCCCCTGAAGGTAGGTACTATTAATTCCCCATTTTATAGGTTATACAAATGGAACATGGGAAGGTTAAAAGCCTTGATTATACAGGAGTTAAGTTAGCACAACTGTTGAGTCATGGAACCAAGATATGACCAAGACTGGTTGTCTCTTAAGCACCTACTTCAAACATCTAGCACAGTCTATCTACCTTACAAATAATATATGCTCCAAATAAGAAAGTAGTTTACATTCAAGTAAGTACCATTGTATAGCCAGTGTGTTAAGGAGCATACACATATACACACAAACAGGCATATAAAAATAATACAAAATCTTATCTTTACACTATGCACACGTCTAAAATAATAGATGAATAGTACAGATGCCAAAATGTTAACAGTGACTTTTTAAATTGATTATTAAAACATATGATACCATTTTTTAAATAAACCTTTTCTTTTGGAACAATGATACATTTACAGAAAAATTCCTCAAGTAGTATAGAAAGTTTCCATATACACCATATCAGTTTCCCCTATTATTAACATCCTACATTAGTCTAACACATTTGTTGCAATTCATAAACTAATGCTTAGACATTATTTTAAATAAAATCCACACTTTATCTGGATTTCCTTAGTTTTTACCCCAGTTTTATTTTTTTTTTTTCTGTTCCAGGATTCCATATAGGTTATCTCATCAAACTTAATTATCATGTATTGTTAGCTTTCTCTTGGCTATGAGAGTTTCTCAGACTTTCCTTGGTTTTGATGCCCTTGACAGTTTGAGGAGCACTGGAAAGGTATTTTGCATAATTTTCCTCACTCGGAATTTGTCTGATGTTTTGCAGCACCATTTGTTGAAAAGATCCTACTTTCCTCATTGATTTGGCTTTATTTCTTTGCCCAAGACCCACATTTGTGTGTCTAATTCTGTGCGCTCTATTCTGTTTCATTCCTCTACATGTCTGTCCTTTCACTAACACCACATTGTCTTGATTTTTATAGCTTTATAGTAAGTCTTGAAATTGTGTAGTGTGGGTCCTTCATTTTTGTTTTTCTTCAGTCTCCCGTTGGCTATTCTAAGTTTCTGCCTTTCTATATAAACTTTAGAATCAGTTTGCCCATATATACGGGAGAGCTTACTGGTATTTTGATTGGGATTGCATTGAACCTATAGATCAAACTGGAAGAAATGATGCACTCATATTGAGTAAGTTACTCATGAGTTACTCATATTGAGTCTTTTAATCCATGAAAATAGATTATTTCTCTGATTACTTAGATCTTTGATTTCTTTAATCAGAGTTTTATAGCTTTCCCTATATAGGTCAATTTTTTTGGTGTTGTAAATGGTATTTAATTTTTTTTTTCCCGAATTCAGTCATTTCTTCTTGGTATATAGAAAAACAATTGATGTTATATATTAATCTTTTATCCTATAACCTTGCTATAATCATTTATTACTTCCAGGAGATTTTTGTTGATTCTTTGGAATTTTCTACATAGAGAATCATGCTATCTGCAAATAAAGATTCATTTTTTTCTTTCCGACCTGAATTTTTTATTTCCTTTTATTCTGCTATTATAATAAGGAT
>NW_024423343.1:12354234-12479323 GCF_017311325.1 Ursus maritimus
GTAGGGTATTTATTTATTTATTTATTTATTTATTTATTTATTTATTATTTCTATATTTTATTTTTATTTTTATTTATTTGAGACAGAGGAGGTGGGAGGGATGAGCCGGGGGAGGGGCAGAGGGAGAAGGAGAAGCGGACTCTGCTCTGTTCAGGAAGGAGCCAGACCTGGGCTCCATCCCAGGACTCTGGGATCATGACTTGAGCAGAAGGCAGACATTTAACCGACTGAGCCACCCAGGCACCCAAGTAGGGCTTGTAGTATGATATTTAATAGGAATAGTGAGAGAGAACATCCTTTCCTAATTTCTAACTGTAAAGAAAAAGTGTCCAGTTTTTCACCATTGAATATGTTACCTGTAGATTTTTTTTTTAAATGGATGTTCTTTATTCAGTTGAAGAAATTCCACTATATGCTTGCTGAATTTTATGTAACAAATGGATTTGGATTTTGTTGTATGCTTTTTCTGCATCAATTGTTATGATCATATGATTTCTCTTCTCTAGCTTATTGATGAGGTGTATTATATTGATTGATTTTGGACTGTTGGGCCAGTATTGCCTACTTGGAACAAAGCTCGCTTGGGCATAGTCATAATTCTTTTTACATTTTGCCGAATTCTATATGATAATACTTTGTAGAGGTTTTTGTATGTATGATTATGAGCAATATCGGCCTGTAGTTTTCATTTTGTGTTGTGTTTTCTAGTTTCTATATAATGATAGTTTCATAAAATTAATTGAGCATTGTTTCTTCCTTTTCCATTTTGTAGAAGAGATTGTGTAGAATTGGTGTTAATTCCCCTTTAAACCTTTGGTAGAATCTCCACTGAAATCTGAGCCTGAAGATTTCATTTTTATTTGTTTCTAAAAAATGAATTGAATTTTCATAATTGTAATAGGGCCATTGAATGATTTAATTCATATTGGGTGAGTTATGGTAGTTTTTATAATTCTTATCTTTGTTTTTCTATGGATAAGGTGTTTTTTCCTCTGGCTTCTTTGAAATTTTTTTTTTTCTGTGTTTGGTTTTCTGCCGTTTTTATATGGTATGTCTATATGTAGTTGTTTCTTTTTTTTCTTTTTGATATTTATTCTGCTTAGTATTCTCTCCATTTCTTGGACCTAGGTGTCAGTGTCTGTCATTAATTCTGGAAAGTTCTTGGCTACCGTTATTTCAAATATTTCTTCTGTTCTGTTCTTTGTTTTCCTTCGATATTTCAATTGTGTGTATGTTACACCTCTTGAAATTGTCCCATGGCTCTTGGATATTCTGTCCTGTTTCATTCATTCTTTTTTCTCTTTGCATTTCAGTTTGGGAAGTTTCTGTTGACCTATTTTCTCATTCACTAATTCTTTCCTCAGTATATGGATGAACCCATTCAAGGCATTCTGTATTTCTCTGGCATTGTTTTTAATTTCTAGCACTTCCTTTTAATTATTTTTTAATACTTCTATCTCCTGATATTCAGTGTACTGACGAACACATCAAGGAAACTCATTTATAGAAGTTCCTTTGATTCTTTTTTAGAATTTTCATCTCTCTGCTTACATTACTCATCTGTTCTTGAATTTTGTCTACTTTTCCACTGAACTTTTGACATATTAATCATAGTTATTTTAAATTCCTGTCCAATAATTCCAACATCTGTATCACATCTGAGTCTGTTTCTGATGCTTGCTATGTCTTTTCAGACTGTTCTTTCTTTCTCCCGTCCTTCCTCCCTCTCTCCATATTTCCTTCCTTTCCTATTTCCCTCCTTTTCCTTTCTTTTTCTTTCTTTCTTTCTTTCTTTCTTTCTTTCTTTCTTTCTTTCTTTCTTTCTTTCTTTCTTTCTTTCCTTCCTTCCTTCCTTCCTTCCTTCCTTCCTTCTTCTCTTGCTCTCTTTCTGTCCTTCTTTCTCTTTCTTCCTTTCTTTTTTGGAATGCCTTAAACTCTTTTGAAAACTAGATATGTTGTATTGGGTAATAGGAACTGAAGTAAATAGACCTTTGGTGTGAGGACTTTTGTCAATATGGCTAGGAATTTGACTGTATTTACTGTTTGCTGTAGCTGTAAATACCCAAGGCTTCAAATTCCTTGACTGTCCCTGCTTTGGTTTTTGTCCTTTGAGTTTCCCTAAGTACTCCTCCTCAGGGAGAGTGCACTCTGTTATTATAACCACCATTATGTTGGTGGTTACGTGTGGGGATCGGGGGAGTGTTCTGTAATCCTATGATTAAATCTCAGTCTTACAGCGGACTTGCTTCTCTAGGCTGTGATCTTCCCAAGTCTTGTTCCAGTGGTAATGCTCCTTTCCCTTTAGGTAGGATGGGAAAGCTGAAGAGGGCTACAGTGAGAGGAATGCCCTTTCTAGCTGGTTTAAGGTCTGGTAAATGCCTTTTCTTTAGGGAATAAACCTTTGTTGTGGAGAACTTTCTGGGTGACTTTCACAAGGATTACTCTTCCCCTCCCCTTGCTTGAACCAGGCGGGGATCTTTTTGGGGATCTTCACGGGGAGTACCTTGTGTGCTCCTTGCAGGTAAAACCCACAAAAATGTGGGGGATCTTCTTAAGTTCGAAGCCCCAGGGGTTTTTTATTGTAGTGCACATTCAGCCTCCAGCAACTTATCAAAACTGTCCTTTAAGGGTCCTACTAGTTTATGTCTCCAGCAGTCATGTCAATCTACTCTACGTAAACAACTCTGATTCTAGATTTACCTTTTCCAGATTTTGGGGTGATGGGTTTGCTCTGCAACCTCATTTTTCTGATGGTTCTGAGATTTTAAGTTCAGCTATTTTCTCTAAGGATGGTAGTGAAAACTTTCAAGGTCTTTATTATGTCAAGGCTGATTATTGAAGTCCAAATGTTGCTTTTTGGTGCATTTTCTTACTTCCATCTTTAAATTATCCACAGTGATGCTTAATGCTTATATAGTAGGCAGGAATTATGAAAAAAAAAACCATTGTTTTAAATGTGGGAGATACGGTACAAGGAAGAATTTGTACATGAATGATATAAATGCTTTTATATTATTTACTAGCTCTCAGTCAGTGTGCTAAATATCTTCCTTTAATCCATTTAGTCTTCATAACAACCTTATGAAGTAGTTTGTTCCCTTTTATAGATGAGGAAACAGAGGCACAGAGATGTTAAGTCACTTTCTTCTATTCTCGCAGCTATGAAATGGTAGAGCTGGAACTTGAACCTTAGTAGACCGCCTCTAGAGTCTGCTTGCTTAAACACTGCTGTATGCAAACTCTCTTCTTTGTTAGCTGAACACTTCTAAAGGTGCACAAACCTGCGAACATTGTACAAATACCAGTGGCAGATACACAGTCTCTCTGAAAGTCCTGATAGTACACCAGAAATATTTTACTGGGCAATTTTGATCAGCACTACATTTGCTATTGCTTTAGACAATTTATCTACTTATAGTCTTTAGATTAAGGATAGTTATATAGTATTAAAACTACATACAAGATAAAAATACATGTAAGGGAGAAAATGATGAACTAAGAAAACATAAGGTGTACTAAGGGTTAAGTGAGTTCCCATGCTGCCAGGTTCTGCAGGGCCAGAGCTAGCATGATGTAGAGGAAGCATCCTGAGCGACTCCTGGGTTCTTGGGCTCTACGTGCCTCTCTGGCCTCACTCCAGCTGTCATCCTGAGGCCATTCAGGAAGATACAGATTATGGACTTGTCTGGACTGGGTTTTATAGCAATAAACACAAAAAAGGAAGTGTGATAAATTCTACAACTCACAACATTCATAGGATAAAAAACGTTAGTAACTTAGGGGAAACAGAAATATTGTCGGAACCTGAAATAAGAAATTCTCCAATGGTTTCTCATAGAGACACATTTGTGTAATATCACAAAAAAGAAATGTTCTCAACAACATCAGAGTGGTAAAAATGAGGAGTGTCATGAGAAGAGGCCCATGGCATGATATCTAAATGTAATTCAGTTAAAGTGGTGACCTCATATGAGGTTTCAAGGCAAGATAGTTTCATGGTCCAGGATTATCCTTTATTGCATTACTTACTCCAAGTCCCATCCAGGGGAATAAAAGCCTTAAATTTTATTGATCTACCTTGTTTATTTTATTTAGCATGACCAAATATAGTGAGTAATCATAATGTGTATGTGTGTGTGTGTGTGTGTGTGTGTGTGTGTGTGTGCATATTTGAGGTTGGGGAAAGCCAGGATTCCATTACTAGTTCACATTTATCTTCAATTCTAACAATATGAGGCACTTCTGAATGACTTTAAGTGTCTTTAACAATAGTTCAGAATGCAGGATTGGTAAACACAATATTAGATCTAACAATAAGAGGGAATGTGTAATTCCTGGGGATGTCGTGGCAGCAGAACAATAGGAAGCTAGAGACAGTAGCAAACTAACACTGATTTGGCTTGACTCTTGCAATGCGGGAAGTCCAGAAGGAATTAATTGGATAAGTTCTTCAATCATTTCTTTATTTAATGATCAGTCATATTTGGTATCATGACAGATGGTAGAGTTCTGTGGAAATCAAGACAGCTTTGAATAAGGAAATGTGTGAAAACTCAGTAGCTCCTCCTACAAAAACTTCATTAATATTCAGTAATTAGATTTAACTTGTGGTTGAATGTGTGCATGGTTGGGGCTTGAGCTTGTTAGAGATAGAAGCACTTCTATAAAGCAGCACCAGATCACACAGTGGTAAAGAAATTTAAGTGTTCACACTGCTGGGTATGGGGCTAGGATAATATTCTTTTGAAGAAATCTGCTTCCCCCCATTACAATTACACTTTTAATTGGAGTTTATGCACTCGTATGGGATTGAATTATCTCTTTTATTTTATGATTCAAGAGATAAAGTAAAAAGAAAATTATTTCTTAGACTAACTAGGCTTTATGTCTTTGGGGCAACGTTCCTGGGTTTCAGCATCTATAATTCTCTATTCCCCATTTTGACCCCTACTCCTGAAGGCAATACCATGGTTTTGGAAAGAGGAGACATATTTCAGGTGCCCATAAAGAGTGAATATTTTTAATGAGAATGAGTTAACTGGGTCACAGGGCTCTGTGACTGTATCAGATATAGCAGGGCTGATTTACCCACAGTGTTTCTCTTTCTAAGGGTAGAAATGGTCCAGCAACAATTTGGTTACCCCTCTATTCCTCAGGAAAGGTAAAATAACAAAGAATTTAGACTATATATTACATTTAACGTCTCCCAAGCACATAAGGTTTTCTTCTTGTTATTCTCCCTTGACATGTTTGGCTCTTATAGGTGGGAGTGTGAATTGCATAATGGATTTGTTCTATTACCCAAATTTTATTCTTTGGATTGTGAGCTTTGCATGGGGGTGGGATGCTTTACCATAGAAACCATCAGCATAACAAAATTCTAAGTTTTAGACCACATTGTGTTTTTTGGAAACATCTGACTCATTTATTTTGGTTGATTTCAAATTTCTTCTTAGATTCCACTGAAGTGCTAATCCTTCCACGTATTCTTTCTTAATTCCTTTTCCCTACAGGAATTACAGGAATTCCTTTTAATCTTTCATTCTTACAGTGGTTTTTTTGTTTGTTTGTTTGTTTGATTGTTTTGCTTTCTTTCCTGTATTGTAAGTAGCAGTGCTTGGGTCTTGTGTCCTTATTAGACTGCGTTCCACTTAAAGGCAAGATGAACATTTGACTCAACATTAGATTCTTCAAAAACCTGGCTGTGTGTCCTAAAGAGTTGGTGTTCAATGTATATCGTTGAATGAATATGTAAAAGGTGCTAGTTGGCTGATGCAAAGACAATGAGTGAGAAAAAGGTACTCAGCTATTAATGGGTTTTAAGAATCTTTCGGAAAATATGCTTTATACCATCATGGGATATAGCTGAAACTACCGCAACATGCCGTAAGTGACCCAAATGTCAGTTAAACCTTCATCTTCCTCTTGAAATTACCTGTTTTCTTCTCCCAAGTTCCTCTTGTCCCTTTTCATCTTTCCTTTCACACAGCATCCAGCTTTTCTTAAAATACAATTTCCTTCTCTCGAATATTTCTCAAGGTCTCCAAATCCCTTGCCCCTCTATTAAATGTAGAAATTTGCCACTCCTGGCTTATTACAGTGCTCAGCAAGATGCCCTCTGGTTAGCATCATCTAACCTCCTTAAACAGCATTGGGGGATTATATTCATTCAATAATTCAAAAGAACTTTTATTAAAATGATTAAATGTTATTAATAATTAACACATTAACAAAAATTAACATTATCTGATAGTATGCCTGTCCTAGATGTGGCAGATAAGGAAAGTTCTGTAATATACACAGGATTATAGTCTTTTGTTTGTTTGTTTGAAGAAGATTAAAATAAATGAGCCCAAGGAAAATGCAAGTTATAACCCATCTCACGAATCTTTCAATTTTGTGGCTCAACTGGAAGGGAGCAGGGAGTCCCTAATTCTGTGTGAATACCATTTTCGTTATTCAAATACACCTTTACATGCTTGCTGATGGTCAATGGGAATAAATTACTTGGACATTGCTCAACAAAAATAAAGAACGCATGAACTCTATGAAGCCATTTTAAGAAAGATTGTTTGGAGTAGAATTTGGAAGAAGGTTTTGTTGTTTGCAGTACCCCCAAGCTCTTTTCTTTCCATACTTTTATCATAAAATGCTCCTACCTCTATTCTTTTTTCTGCAATGTGTTTGATGACTCTGAAAGATAATCAAATTAGTATTAATTTGTATAATGCTTCATTATTTTGATTATCATTCAGAACTAATGACTACAAAGATATTATTATTATCATTATTATAATTTTTTATTAATTTCAGAGGCAGAATTTAGTGATTCACCAGTTACATATAACACCCAGTGCTCATTACATCAAGAGCCTCCTTAATGCCCATCACCCAATTATCCCTTCCCCCACCAATCTCCCCTCCAGCAAGTCTTAGTTTTTTTCCTGGAGTTCAGTGTCTCTTATGGTTTGCCTCTCTCTTGATTTTCATCTTATTTTATTTTCCCTTCCCTTCTCCTGGGTTCATCTGTTTTGTTTCTTAAATTCCACATATGAATGAAATCATATGGTATTTGTTTTTCTCTGACTGACTTACTTCACTTAGCATAATACCCTCTAGTTCCATCCGTGTCATTGCAAATGGCAAGATTTCATTCTTTCTGATGGTTGAGTAATATTCCCTGTGTGTGTGTGTGTGTATGTGTGTGTGTGTGTATAATATATATCACATCTTTCTTATCCATTCATCTGTTGATGGACGTCTGGGTTCTTTCCATATTTTGGTTATTGTAGACATTGTTGCTATAATCATTGGGGTGTATATGCCACTTCAAATCAATATGTTTATATCCTTTGGATAAATACCTAGTAGTGTAGTTGCTGGGTCATAGGGTAGCTCTATTTTTAACTTTTGAAGGATTATTATTATTTTCAATGAGCACAGCTAATTCACTATTTCTCAGATTTTTGTCTTGCTGCATATATTCTACTTTGGTTTCTAATAGATGACTTGTCTTCTCACGAGAACTGTAGATGAGCCACCCTATGGCCCATCATACCTTCTCCTTCCAACTCTGCTTGCCTTAATTCTACTTCTCTACCTGAGTCTTTTGAGACCACACAGATTGAATTTACTTACCATTAACCTGGACGAATGAAAAAAATCTCAGTTGGATTTGGTCAGGAAACTGACTGCATGGGTGTAATGGAGGTTGGCGCATGAGGTTACATGCCTTTATCAGAATGGAAAGGGACCAAAGGGTTACAACAAGAGTAGGGCACTGTTGGTTAAATGTTTCTACTCTACTAGCTACCAAGGGGATCTCCTTGACCTCGTTATAAGAAACAGTCCAATAGGTTGATAGTCGCAGAGTGATTAAAAGAGAGCAAGGTGGTTAAGAGTAGATGACCAGAAGGTAGGCAGGCTTGAGAAGCATCCTCCCATCTTTACAGGTGCCTCTGTGTAAGAACCACATGATGTTGAGCAATCACAACTGGAGTGACTCACCCAATGTCTGAAGTAAAATGGCAGAGGCTCCCAAAACAAAACAAAACAAAACAAAACAAAACAAAACAAAACAAAACACGGAAGGTACAGACCTGTCCTTTCTATGGAATCCCCCACGAATATCTTTAGTCAGTTCTATTACTGTTCCAAAAATTAAATTTAAAAAAATTTAATTTTAAAGCAAACGCATTTCCATTAAAAGGCATAGAGTTAAACACACTTTATTTTTTTTTACAAGAGCATCACTATTAAAGACATATTTAAACAAACTATAGCAAGTAGTACGAAGTCATCTCCCACACTGCCTTATAGATAACCATAATTAATGTCATTTTTAAATATGAAGGACAGACCCTTCTCTATTTTAAGAAATAAGTATTTGGAAGTAATTTACACTCCAATTATCTTAACCTGAATGTCAGCTACATTTAGTCTGCATTGCTGAAAAGGTGAGTAAAGCCAGCTGCTATACCACTGTGATCATTTTTTAGAACTATTTCTCTTATTAGGTCAATTGAAGCACATTGAAGCACCTGTTTGTTTTCTTTCATTCATTCATTCTTTTTTTTTCTTTCTTTTTTTGAGGAGCAAGAAGGGAGGGCATTACAGGGGACAGGATGGCTGATGAATGAGTAGGAAGTGCCTATGTCCAGTGGAATAGTCATTGAGGCATATTCTGTGTTATCAGGTTAGGTAATAAATAGGTCATTTTGATGCATTTGCAGCACACGGGTGACCACATCACCAAATTGTCCTTGAAACTAGATTCCTTGTTGGCAGTGTCCACGGGGAGGCCAATGCTTGAACAGGGTCTAAAGTCTGAGCCACCAACTTCCTTTTTGAAGGTCAGACTGCAACAAGCATAAGTGGGAAGATAGAGTGGCCGCAGGAGAGCTGGGGTTCCTTGTACTGCTTTTGTCTCGAAAGCCACATTCTTCACAAGACATTCATTAACTTTTATGGTCATGCCAGACTTCGGGTACACAGAGTCAGAATGACTCAATCAATTATATCCTCTGTTACTAGCACAATGTTATTGTTCAAATCATAACTCCGTGACTATTTTGTGCCATTTTGGCTCTTTTCCTGGCTCCATCGCCTTCCTGTGCATTGACATCTGATGCACGTCCCTTTAGTCCATCTTCAACTGGGAACTAAAAATATGTAAACGTCCATCAACATATAAATACTGTTTAATACATAATTGTGAATTTCACACGAGTAGAATATTTGCTATGGATTATACACATTGCAGCTTGACACTCTTTGTTTTTAGCATCTGTCTATGTTGATGAATGTAGCTTGATTCTTTTAACTGCAGTGTAGTATTCCATGGTATAATTATACCACAATATTTTCTACCCATTCCTCCACTAACAAACATTTAGATTATTTCCAATTTTTGGTTACTGTCAGATTTATAGTATAAATAATACTCTAATGAACAACTGTGCACATGTTTCCTAGTAAATTTGTGCTAAATTTTCTCTGGGGTAAATAGCAAGAATTGGAATTTCTGAAGCTTGAGGCATACACATTTTCAAATTTGTTTTTCAAAATGGCTATACCAACTTGAAACACAGGACAATTCCCAAATAAATTTATATACCAACAATAGTCATTTAAAAGAAAATAGAATCTTGCAGGGATGTGATTATGATATTATCCAAGGCTAGATAAGCACTTGACAAGGCCTTTCCAGGGGACTAATCTGTGGTCACTAAGAAAGCATTTCTACATGACAGTGTCAAAGGCAGGACCGAAATGATCATACAGTCAGCTAGTCCTCCATTTGTCAGTTGATTGGTGTTTTTTAGGAAGCTGGTGGAATTTGACCGATCACTTCACACACTGACCTCACACCAACATTCAGGTGTCCCTGCTCACAGCCTTACCACTCCTTTCAACCGGCTGGAGGTTGAGCACAATATGTTGAGATGGGTAACTTGCTGAAGCATGCAACCACTTCTGCCTGCAGGCTTGGATTAAGCAGCGACATAGGAAGCAGCTGTGAAAGATTCATCAATCACAGGATGTCTATTATTGGAATTAAAACACCTTCTAACTGTGGCATAGATTTGCATTGATCGCTATAGGCTGTGAGTAACACGCTGCCTGTCTGCTTGTACTGCACTGCCTCTCTGTCTTCGGACTGGAAGCTCAGATGCATGGGTTCGTTTCCTTTCTTGCTTGGAGCCTACTTCTGCACCAGGATGCAGAGACTATGGGGTATGAAATGAAATACGGATATATTGGATGACTTGGTGTGTACTCATTAAACTTAATATCATGGACAATAATTCTTTGACAATTAGAAATTGAAGCATATTATCTGACAAAAACGTTTATGCAAAGTTAGCATCCGGCAAGCTGAGAGATATTGTTTGACACTAACCTATGGTATATCGAAACAAGCGAAGAATGTACCTGAATCGGGATTTTAAAAATAAGGATGATGACCATATTTATAATATTTTAATAAGTGTCTTTCATATTACTGATGTTGAGAACCAACCTATGTCCTTACCTAGGGGCAGGGGAGGTAGGTTATATTAAGGAAAATCTTATGGTTAAGAGTTTGTTCTTGTGTAAGACATTATGTTGGAAAGTTTTTTACAGACTTCTCAAGACGCTCTAATTTTCACAATAACTCTTATTGATAATAGTCACCGTTTGTTGACTATGTATCAGACATAGTGCTGGATGCTTTCAATCATTTGATCCTTAGACCAATTTAAAAACTAGGTTGTTACATTTCCAAAATAGGGAAGTTACATTGAGATTAAACAGCTTAAATTAATTTATATTAAAGTGATCAGTATTAAAATGCCCCTGGGAGGTGTAAATTAGTTACTCATAATTTTCAGGTACACCCAAGAGGAAATAAGCAGGCAGCAAAGATTCAGCTGGAATTATCAAAGACAAACTTCTCTCTAGCATTTATACAGGGGATCCTCAACTTCTATACATCTTCCTTTTTGTGTAATCTCTACTTTTATACGTTTTACACTGATGCCTCAGATCACTTTTCATATGTCGAATACAGACCTTAATTTCTTAGTGGTCAGAGAGCATTCTGGACTATAATACGATGATGCCAAATATATCCCTATGGTTCAGTTTTAGGAACGTTTTCATTTTTATGCATATAATAGTGTTTATTTGTGTCACTTAAAATGTTTTATTACATTTTAATTTATTTTATAAAACTAGTAACTGGAAAAATATAAGTTCTAAACGTCCTTTTACTTATTGATGTATATCATTAATCTCAACTGGGTGCTCCATGGACAAATGCAGTTCATTGAAATTGCATGAGAAACGTGAGTTTCTGCATTTTATATATAACATCTAATTTACTGTTTTACTTGGAAACACTTTGCAGAAAACATGCTTTTTGCATCATGGGGCTGTCCCTTTCTAGGCGCTGAACAGTTTCCCCACTAATAAAAATCTTCTTGCATCCCAAATCCTCTCCCTTTGTGAGAACATTGCTTTCAGCACACAAGCAGAATGGGAGCCTCAGGGCTGAGTGGCGGGACAGCAAGCGCTATCTAGGAGAAAGCCCTGAGACCTAAGGCAGGAATCTCAAATCATCAGGCAGGGATAGAGGAGGGACTGCAACTGCCAGCAGGTTGTTAACTAGGTTCAACATCATGGATTCATGAAATCCCAAAGCCTTCTTTGATTTACATTAAACAAGCAATAAATAAAAAAAGCAATAAATAAAATCTCCTTTAAAAATCTGTCCTTGCCAAAAATATAAATATATTTTAAATTAGGTATCTAAGAAATGGATACTAATTGCATAGGTAAATAACTACGCATATATGTTCGAGATTGGGCTATAATACAAACAAAAACCAGTTGGACTGTGGTATTTTCCCTCAATGTTCTTTAAAGTTCTTGGATATGTTTAATAAGTACGTTTTAATTTCTAAAAGCATAAGAAGTACATGCTGTTCCTTACTTGCTTTTTTACATTATAACTCTACAGAAATATCTGTTTCAATAACCATAGACAGATGACATTTCAAATGGCCATATATTATTCCCCTGTATCATTATATAATACCATAATTAACTAATCAAATCATTGTTAATGGGTATTTCCAGTGTTTCTCGTGATGTATTCAAAAACATGTTACTAAGATCCTTGAATATTATTTGTTTACATATTTATTTTAAGGATAGATTCCTATAGATGAAATTTCTGTGTCAGTGTGGATAGGTAAAATTTTTAACTGAGTTCTCTAAAGTGCTCTCCAGAAACGTGCCGTTATTTACATTTGTATCAACAATGCATGAAAGTGACCTCCCACGTGCGTACCAATATCATGTGACATGATTCTTCTACGTTTTTGCAAATCTGAATTTTGATTTGATTTGCTTTGCTTATTTTATTTTTTATTATCAGTGAGTATAAACATCTTTTCAGAAATATGTTGGCCATTTGGTGGTTTATCTTTTCATCTTCTCAGGCTATTTTTATATTGTGATTTCTAGGTGTTTTTTTTTTTTCTTCCTGATATGTAAACATAATTTGTGTGGTAAAGATATTAACACTCTATCTCAAGTCGCCAATGCTTTTCTAGTGTGTTATTTGATGTTTGACTTGGGGGGGGCTTTTTTGTTTGTTTATTTTGGAGGGGTTTGTTGTACAATGGAAGTTAATCAGTCTTCTCCATTATGACTTCTGAAATTAGTGTCATGTTAAAAAATGGTGAAATAACAATTTTGTCTTCATTCATACTTATATTGTATTAAGAATATATGTTTATATTTTTGGAATATATTAGCGTTTGGGGAGGGCAAAATACGTGAGAAATTGAAATCAAATTGCCATCTTGGAAAATTGGAATAGGTATCTTTTTATTATTTTTAATTTTTTTAAAGATTTATGTATTTATTTTAGAGAGAGAGTGGTGCGTGCAAGCAGGGGGAGGGCAGAGGGAAAGAAACTCAAGCAGACTGCCCACTGAGCAGTGAGCCCGACATGGGGCTTGTTCTCATGACCGTGAGGTCATGCCCTGAACTGAAACCAAGAGTTGGAGGCTCACCCGACTGAGCCACCCAGGCACGCTGGTATCTTTTTATTTTTAATTGAAATGAGATTTTAAAATTTAAACAGTTTATGGGGAGTCGTTTATCCTCTTTACTTATTGTTTAAAGAGGAGAAAAAAAGTACTTTGAGCTCCCATTTTGCATCAGGGTATATGAAAAGAAAATAAATCAGTGATTATATGAATATAAGTGCTTTTTTCTCAATTTTTTCACACCGGAAGAATGAATTCAGTTATGTTTCCATTATTGAAAAAATAAGTAGTTTTTAAAAGAGACAAAAATATTCAATTAAATGGGTAGGTTTTGTATTTAGTTCGCTTTGCTGGGATAAATAGAATTACATGTTACAGCAGATGTTACATAAATTCACATTAGTGTTTACACTTACATTGTTATAAAACCATGAATCAAATAGGCACACTCAGTATTTATTTGTGATTTTGTGGTGGATTCTTCAGTCTTTGTTGAAAGGCATGATCTAAGTGGTACAAGTTAATAAATAGTCTGCACCTAGAATTAATAATATTTCTTTATCCTTATATTTCATGGGGAGTGAGGGGAGATTACTAGGAATCTCTTAAATTTATCTATTTCTTAATCCCTGCCCCCAAAGTATGCTTTCTAATGAGAGGTTAAGAATGTATAGAATCCTTAGGGGAGTGGGCCAAAGAAAGTTGAAAAACAGTGAGAAATTGTGGTCTGGGCTGAGCATTCCACCTATGCATGCCCTCCCTGCTCCCTGAGTCCTCCTGGGTCTCTAAGTGAGCACCTTTGTTGGTGGCATGCCAGCAGAACGAACAGAGGCTGCTGTCGACTTGGCTCCTCGGAACCTTCGTTGGTCAACAAACTGAATATGCAATGGGCAATCTTTAAATTCTACTCCAAATAATTATATTGACACAGTAGAGACAGAGTACTCATGGCAGGGTGGAGGGGAGGTACTGAAGGGCCCTGAATTAGCTGCTTCAATCTGGGCAAGTGATGGATATGTTTCCCACTGCAGGGTAGAGTCACGCAGATTGGAGAGCTTTATCTTCTATTTAAAAACTCAATGGACAAATTTATCAGGCTATTTGACAGGTAAATTAAGCAGAGTTCTAGCTTCCAAGAAGCCCAACTCATATTCCTACCTGGCAGCAACAAATCACAGTCCTTTCCACCCACTGGGCTCCCTCTTTAAGAGCTTAACTGGCTTTAAAGCCAGCCTAAGAATTTATGCCTCTAAGTCTTCTTTACCATCCAAGCCAGGTCACCGAGAGCCACCCACAGCTGTTTCTCCCGGATGTGGCTATTCCCGGAACAGGTAGGCTTTTCTTCTTGCACAACCCACCCAAAGGGCATTTCATTCATTCCTTGTGCTTGGGGAAAGCTGTGGAAGTTAGTGAATTCCATTTGAGGACAGAGACACCCAATGCCTTCCACTTAATTTAACTATAATTGGAGAAGAAAACACCCCCAGCCAGGAGAAGGAGGAAGGGGAAGGAAGGGGGAGGAGGAGGAGGAGGGCTACAGAGGTCAATTTCCTAAAGAGAGGGGTACCTGAGTTTCTCAACTGGTTAAGTGTCTGCCTTAGGCTCAGGTCATGATCCCGGGGGTTCTGGGATCAAGTCCCGCATTGGGCTCCCTGATCAGTGGGGTGTCTGCTTCTCCCTCTGCCCCTCACCCCACTCTCACGCTCTTTCTCACTTTCTCTCTCAAATAAATAAATAAAATCTTTTAAAAAATTCCTGAAGGGAGAGACACTCTGTAGGGAACAGGAAGGCAGTAATAAGCAACGTCTATGTCAGGTAGTTATTAAGCATATAGTGTATCTGGGTACCTGAGACACGGTAGTAAATGGTGAATAATACACCTGAGGCCTTATCCACAAGGAATAATAAAATCCCCATGCCTTATGCATATGTCTTGAAAGTGCTAATATCTAACTAGATTGCCAACAAAGGGCAATGTAAAGAAATACCTGGTCATTGTAAAGTAAAGCACTCTAAAGAAATAGTCTCTGCCTCTTTCATCATGTGGCTACTGTCTTTCTAGTGGTTTCCATGAGCCTAGCTCTGAACTAAATACCTCAGTCTAATTTAAGCCTGCACAGCCCTATCAGTTATTACCAGTGCGACTTCACAGGTGAGAAGACAGATGCTCAGAATTCGTCTTTTTTCTTTCATCCATTCCTTTCTATCCTTCAACCGATATTGCCAGCTATGTGCCAAGCACGGTTCTGGGGTCTGGCCCTCGAGGTCTGGGGGAATCCAAAGTCTCTCAGGCACTAAGCTATGCCTCCCCCTGGTAAGTATGCACCATTCCATGTTGGAGGGGTAGGTCTAGGCAGGGCCATAATTAGGGGCTCTTGAAATAGGTTAACAGAATGGGAATTTTCATTAAACTGAAGGCAGTTTCTATTGTGGCAAATTCAAATGTGGTTTTAGATTCCTGTTGGAGGACTGGAACTTCCATTGGATTCCTTTGGGCCCTCACTTTGTGTCTGACCCTGAATGTTGTCTTGATAAGCCACCTGGTGATCTGGTGGTGTTTAAATTGAAGTGCTTTCTGGTTCTTGCCAATCCTTATAAGGACTTGATTGCTGTACTCACTCCCCAGCTCCATATTAGAAGGTTATCCACCTCCCATCCCCCTCTGATGGCCTACTCACAGCTCAGGGTCATGTGTAAGGTCTACTGACATACCAGATACACAGAAACCTAGGGGCCATCCTTGACCCCTCTCTCCCCTTCACCCCATATGCAATCCATCAAAATTCCCTGTTCAGTCCGCCATCAAAATGGCCCTGTCTCTTTATCTCCCAGCCAAAGGTATTACTATCTTTTCCTGGGCTCCTGAGGAGAAAGACCTATTTTGATCTTCCTGAAGCCAGAAGGACCTAGGCCATTCTGATAGCTCTCCTCTTTCTGGCCACCTTGCCATACTCAAACATTTTTTATATTTCTCTGTTCTTCTTAGATAAAGACAAAACTCCATAACTTTTTCCCCCTTTAGGCTACTTTTTGTTGTTGTTATTTTATCGTATCAGTAAACTTTTGGACTACTTTTAAATTTATCCAAAGAAGTTGCAAAGAAAGTACAGAGAATTCCCACATCTTCACCCAGTTTCCCTTAATGCTAACATTTTATTGTGGTATATTTGTCAAAATTAACAAATTGGCATTGACACATTACTATTAACTAAACTTCAGACTTTATTAGGGTTTTATCTGTTTTTGCACTAATGTCCTTTTTCTATTTTAACATCCAATGCAGGAAATACATTGCAGTTGGCCTAATTTGATTTTTGACAAGGAGAACTATAGAATTCAAGGTCCGATCCAGGATATTTTTGAGAAAGGAGACAGCAGGGAAAGCAGGTGTAACATGATATTGTCCCAGGTCATCCTACCTAGATCGGCCAGGAAGTGATGCTTCTCCTACCTTCAGGCTCGTCTCACACTCTCCAGGCCCCCATGCTCAAGAAATGCCAGCCCTCTTTTGCCCCTGGTATTCATTTTTCCTTCCTTTTATGCTCTTCCTACACATCGTCACCTAGTAGTGAGCCTTAAAACCTCCCTGACCTCCTGCCCTAATCCCCATCCTCACATTTCCATAGCACCATATGCTTTCCTTTCTAGCTTGTCAATTGCAATTCTACTGATTTTTGTGAGATTATTTGATTGCTATCTATACTTCTTATTAGAAAGCTCCATGAGAGAAGGGGCGATGTTTTATTTTGCCTTCCATGGTCTCCTCCATGCCAAGAACACAGAGTGGGTATTGAGAAGTCTGTGTTGAATAATTGAATGAAGAAGCCTCTTTGACATTCTAGTTGCCATTCAGCATGTGTCATATTCTCTGAGTAACATGCTCCCTCTGCCTGGAAGGCATCTCTCCTCCTGGGGTCCTTCCCTAAGCCTTTGATTCACTACTGGGCAGGTCTAGTTTTCAGGCTTTGTCCAGAGTAGGTACTGGATACATAGTTGTTCAGTGAATGAATGTCTATTTTCGTACACTTGTCTTTGCCCCCTGTATTGGTCAGGACTCTTTCAGTCATAAGAAATAAATCCCTTTATGTTTATCAGAAATGATATGGAAGGGGGAAGTGGTGGGATCTATCTGTCTATCTATCTATCTATCTATCTATCTATCTATCTATCTATCTATATGAAGTGTACAGGCTGGCAAGTTTCCGTTCTGGCCCCGATTCAGGTACATAGCTGAGGCAACCAGGATGCTGTCTCTCCATCTCTCCCTACTCTGCTTGCCTTTATGTTGACTCCATTCTCAGACACATTTTTGTCACATGGTAAAAATGACCGGTGGCTGTTTCAGAATTACAAGGTTCTTAAGAGTCAAAACTCAGAAGATGAAAGACTTTCATCCTGTTAATATTAATCTCCATTCCCCACAGAAGATTCTGATTTGGCCTTATTTGGGTAACAAGCCCACCTATGAATCAACCTCTATCGCTGGGGACATGAGTTTTTCTAAGTAGACACTGGGAATGGCACACTCACTCCTCTGGAGGGGAGGCCAGGCCATGTAATTCACTGTCCTGCTGGGTGGGAATGCGAAGAGGAAGAAGAAGAGCTGTTCTCGGTCATCCTTGGCTTCCAGACGTCTCACAATAAGAAATACATTTGTAGGGGCGCCTGGGTGGCACAGCGGTTAAGCGTCTGCCTTCGGCTCAGGGCGTGATCCTGGCGTTACGGGATCGAGCCCCACGTCAGGCTCTTCCGCTATGAGCCTGCTTCTTCCTCTCCCACTCCCCCTGCTTGTGTTCCCTCTCTCGCTGGCTGTCTCTCTCTCTGTCAAATAAATAAAATCTTAAAAAAAAAAAAATCAATAGACTTGTTTAAAAAAAAAAAAGAAATACATTTGTAATCCTCTACATTACTTATTTTTATTAATTTTAAAAAGTTTTAATAATAGTGATTTTTTAAAGAAAAAAGGAATGAAAGGTAATACTCATTTACATGCAGAAATGAACTACAGTGTTTTTCTCTGCAAAGTACTGATAAACATTATAGAAAGAAATAATTGAGGTAATGTACATTAATGGTTTGAAAAATCCCATCCAGGTAAGTTTTCCCTGGCTACCTTTCAAGCTATCAACCTTGAATTTATGCTTTGCTGGTGTTTGGACTCAGTGTCCCATATTTTATCTGGTATGTTTTCTGGCGGTAGTAAAAAAAATTTTAAGTGCGTCTGTTTCTTGTACACTTTGGGAATCCATTTGTTTTCAGAATTTCATTTAAAAGGGAGTTTTGAAAGGAATAATCTCTTAGGTGATATAGGTTTCTGTTTCCTAGAGTAATCATATTATAGCATGTTATGATTAATTTAATATTGTGGTTAACTTGGAGTTACCTAAAATACCATTTATAGTTTCTCATTCATTTTCTTTATAAAAATAAGGCCTTCAATGACCAACTCTTTCATATGTGATCAGGAGGGACTTTAGACACATGTATGTCCTTTAATTTGAGCATCACAGGCAGGTGGCTATGAGAGCATTTTGGACTTTCTGATTGTTTTGATCAGGGGTTGGCTATATTTTCTATAAAGGCAAGTATTTGTAGATGGTAAGTATTTTAGTCTTTGCAGATCATATAATCACTATCTTACCTACTCAAAACGGCAGAACAACTGCCATAGACAATAAGTAAATACATGAAAGTGGCTGTGTTCTAATGAAATTCTGTTTGCAAAAACAGGAAGCAGATGCATTGGCCCATGGGCCATAGTTTGCAGAACACTGGTTTAGATTCAGCATGAACAGAATGTATGGTTGGTATTTTGTGGTCATGGTCAATGCTATGTAATTGCTTGCTGTTTGCTTTGATAACATGGTTTAAGCAGAGAGCCCTGGAGGAAGAAATGAGCTCGAGGGGTCCTGAGGGTGTATGTTGACTTTAGCCCAAAGACTTAATCCCTCCAAGACTCAATTTTCTAACTTATAAGATGGAGATAGCAAAAACTATTTGACCAATCTTCAAATTGATACTCAGATAAGCGAATGTCCAGGAAAGGGAGCTGAAATGTTAATGTTTCCTGTCACCCTAAGGTATTATCGTTTTAACTTTGTGACATGGCACTTGTCAAAATATTTGAAGAAAAGGGAAGCATATGCATAAAAAAATTGATAATGTGCATATCAGTTAGGGACTCTGTAGAAATAGTTGGACACTTACCTTAAGATGATTTTTGTAGGGTTTTCTGAAGGGACTATTTAGAAAGATATGGGCCAAATATGAAGGAACTAACAAGGGATACTGTAGTGTTCTGGAATGAGATATCTCAGAGCTTTGCTGGGTTAATGTCCAGAAGGAAGGAAGAATGACAGAGGGCTTCCATGAGAGTAGTCATGTTCTCTGGTAGGGCGGTACAACCCAGTAGACCCTGGGGAGTGAAAATCCTGCCCTCATACTCCTTCCCTTCTGTCTCCTTTTAACACCTCCAACTGGTAGAACCCAAACAGAAGCCAATCCATGGAGATCAGAAAGCCAGGGAAGGGCAGGATGACAGTTAAGAGACGATATGGAGGCATGAACAGAAGCAATCTAAGATGACATGTATATCTTCTTCTTGGCAAGCTTACACACAGCTTATTGATAACACTCTGAATGCTGCTTTTCTCCCCTCTTCTGTTGCTTGCATGATTACTTATCATATAGCTTTATTACCCATTAAACCCCATTTTTTAAATTATACGGATTAAAGAGAAGACTTCAAGTTAGAATACTCTGAAACTAAATAAAATTAGTGACATTTAAAAAAAAAGCCTACAGGCAAATTAAAAATTTGATAAAAGAAGGAAATTGGATAAAATGTTCCCTACTATTTGCCCTTACCTTTTCATATTACTCTATTGCTATTACTATATAAAGTTACATTCTATATTGTAGTGAATGGGAAAATCTGGTAAAATTTATAATGGATTTTGTAAATAAATGCTTGGGCTAAATGTGCAAACCGCTCCCCTCCTTTAGTTACTAATAAAAAAATTATCAGTTAAAAATTTGATCAGTGTATGTGTTTACATCATTTTACCATATTTATCAAATTAACCCAAACTAAAGTAACTACAATTTTCAATTTGCTTTTAGAAATAAACTCGAATTTTAAGATAAAAGGGGTATTTTTTAAAAAGCTATATTAAAAATTGGCTCTGAAAACCCTGACAATCTCCATGCCATGGCCCAGGAGGAGCCTCTGCTTATCTCTGTCTATTATGCCTTAAGTCTATGCCAGAATCCAGCACTGGGTGAGAGGCAGGACCTGTCACTTTGGAGATTCCTGCAAACCCAGAGATAGCAGGAAGCCCAGATTAAGGATGGGAACAGTGATGCTAGGCATTGTAGGGTCCTGATTAATCATGATTGAGTATATGTAACCAAAGGAGGAAAGAGGGCTATTGCATTTCCATGAAAAGGGGCAGAAACAAAAGTAGCTTCCTGGTCAACTCTTAATCTTCACAATATTCGAATAACCCAGATTCTACATTCCCTGAACATTTTGATTCCAGACAATCTTTTGCACATATGCCTTCCCATTCTTCTTAGCTTGTTAGAGTGAGCTCCAATGCTACCACTTTAGAAAGTACTTCCCTGACCATTCTAATATAAGCAAGGTTGTTAGATACATACAGGTTTAAGTATATAGTATAGGTTGATCTCTATAGGTCTGGTTTTATATAGCAATTATTCTTAGTTATTTGCTTAATTTTTCTTTGTTTGTTTGTTTGTCTGTCTCCCCTACCTGACTGTAAATCTGTGACTTGTTCCTCATTGTACCTCTGAAACTTAGCTCAGTGCATGACAGAGTGGGTGCTCAATAGATATGCTCTTGAATGAATGGATATTTTGTCCACAGGTACAGGGCCAGTCAGCATGGCAGTCTACTGAACACACGTGAGGGTAGAGCAATTATTAGACTTGTCTGAATGTCTGTCTTACTGGGGTCTGTCTTACTGGGCTTTCTATATTACCCACTTGCTTTCTTCATTATCATAGACAATGGAGGCTGCTGTTCAATGTGGCTTGTGAAAAGAATGCATATGTCAGGTTCTAAAATATGCAGTGCCACAAATCATGAGGATTGACACACAGACAAAATCTATGTAAATGAATCACGGATCAAAGATAAACTTGTTGGGAAAGCAGACTTTCCATGACACCAATCTATACATTTCTGAGGTTTTCACTGCATTATTCATTTATAGAAAGTGTTCGTGGGTCTTGGCATTTACTTTTAAGAGAAGTGTATAATAGATAGACTTTGGAAATGTCTTTTCAAACACTCTCTTTTCTAAGGGCACACTTTAGAACATTTTGGGATAAGATAATTTGACATATGTTATTTAAACAGGTTTTGGAATTAAACTGCTAGATTTCAAATTCAGGTGTTATGTGCTATTTAATCTCACTAACCCTCAGTTTTATTCATCGTAAAATTGGAAGGATAATATGACAACAGCACTTACCTCATTTGTGTTCATCTCTGTGAGAGAGAGAGAGAGAGAGAGAGAGAGTGGTAGGCAGAAAGAGAGAGACAGAGAGAGCTGAGAAGATCTTGGTGAAAGTACTTAGTACAGTGGTTGGCACATTATTTATTCTCAATTAATACACTTTTATTTAGGTTTAATTACATAAAGTGGTTTTCTAAAGCTTGCTATAAAGCATCTATTTGTATGAACATATTTTCCTTCCCTTTCTATCTCTTTTCTTTTCTCCTCCTCTAATTTACTCCAAAGTACAACCATTACTTGACTCTTTCAGGAAAAGGCAGGCCACTATCTCAGAAAAGTTGAAGACAAAACATGTAGCTTCATAAGACCTGCATGTGCTGGTGGTGTTGTGTGGGTGGGTGGACCATGAGTGATCATCCAATGAAGTCATTATCATCTCTTAGATTAGTTGTCATCTTAGGAAGTAGAGGCTCCAGTGCCCAGTAGGGCTTGTATGCTTGATTGATTTATGGCATTCATGGTAATCATTCTTCAGTCATCCCTGTAACCATTCTCTTTGTCATATGAGTTGAAGTGCCTCTCATGAAATACGTGGGGTCTGTTTCCCTTCCCTCTTTGTTCTGAGTTGGCCATATGTTTTTCTCTGAACTAAAGAATGTTAGTGGCTATGACTCTTTCAGAAACTTAAAAAAGGTCTTCTACATTTCTCTTCTTATTCCTCTACCTCTCTGTGAGAACCTGCCCAAAATTTAGACACATGATGTAGTCTCCCCAACCAAAGCCATCCTAGAACAGCTAATTAATGACCAGCTGACCCCCAGGCATGTCAGTGGGTCCAGCTGAGACCAGACGAATATGCAGCCTTCACCTACTTGAAGATTCATGAACCAAATAAATATTCATTGCTTTAAGCCACTGAGAGTTGGGTAGTTTGTTACTCAGCATTATTGTGGAAATGTATACCCAATATTGAATATGTGATGAATAGTCCTGGAATCCAATGTGGAATCGTTCCAGTGTATACCTGATTCTGTTGTGTCATATCTAAATGGCTCTACATTAGTTAGGCCCTGCCTGTCCCATCCCTTTTTACTCCTAGATCCCAAACACTATACTTCTCTCAAAATTGTACCTGTATTTTTGAATATAGCATATTACCTCAGTCTTCGGTCCTAGATTGTGCTGCCTGGAAAGACTTCTTCCATTCCCAGTGAATTAAATTTTATTTGTCTCTGGTTTTCATTTTAGGGATCATTTCCTTTGGAAAACCTACTCAGACTCATTTTTTTTTTAAATTTTATTTATTTAAATTCAATTAGCCAACATATAGTACATCATTAGTTTCAGATGTAGTGTTCAGTAATTCGTCAGTTGCCTATAACACCCAGTGCTCATCATATCACATGCCCTCCTTAATGCCCATCACCCAGTTTCTCATCTCCCCACCCACCTCCCCTTCAGCAACCCTCAGTTTGTTTCCCAGAGTTAAGAGTCTCACATGCTTTCTCTCTCTCTCTGATTTCTTCCCATTCTGTTTTCCCTCTCTTCCCCTTTGATTTTCTGTACTGTTTCTTATATTCCACATATGAGTGAAACCATATGATAACTGTCTTTCTCCAACTGACTTATTTCACTTAGCGTAATATTCTCCAGTTCCATTTGGTTGTAAATGGTAAGTATTCATCCTTTTTGATGGCTGAATGACTTATCCGTTCATCTGTTGAAGGACATCTCGGGTCTATCCATAGTTTGGGTATTGTCAACACTGCTGCTATGAACATTGGGGTGCAGGTGCCCCTTCATTTCACTACATCTGTATCTTTAGGGTAAATACCCAGTAATGCCATTGCTGGGTCGTAGGGTAGCTCTATTTTAACTTCTTGAGCAACCTCCATACTGTTTCCAAGTGGCTGTACAAGCTTGCATTCCCACCAACAGTGTAAGAGGGTTCCCCTTTCTCCACATCCTCAGGTTCATTAAAAGAAGGGTAGGTGACTCTCATCAAAGTACCCATAGTGCTCTGTGGTTTCATGTTCCTGATACTTATCATATGCTGTTGTCAGTGCCTGCTTCCCATTCTGGCCCCTAGAATCCATGTTCTTAGAGGGCAAAAAAAACATGTGTTTTGTGAGCCATTCTATTCCAGAATGAAGACAATGCCTGGCACACAGTATGTGATCAACTAATAGACGTCAAAGAAATGAGTGAATAGATATTGAATTCATGGGCAAGTGGGGAAAGGAGGATATTGTGAGGCCCCATGACCCAGGACAAAGATAAGTGGAACTGACAGAAAAGAGAATGTTAGGCTCGTCTGCAACCTGGTAATATTCAAACTGCATAGAATAACCTTCCACTCTGTGGATCTCTTGTATAGATTTCAAATAAAGATCCAACACCATCCAGAGTATTAAAATAAAATTAGGATTTTGGGTTTATAAGTAAATCATCTTAAAAGGGGCATTCGGAGTGGCATCTGCAAGCTAGGCAGTGGGGACTGAGCTTCAATTTCTTCTCCGAGTCAAAGAAGATGAAAAAGAAAGATCCTGTTTAGAATTCCCTTTACAAAGAACCACTTCCAAATTTTGGATATTATTTTAGGCATTGAACATACAGATTTAAAAGCAAACACACAAAAAAATGAGGGACACAATCTTCTTTGCAATAAAGATATATTCCTATGTTACCAGGAGAATTGATGAATCGGTGACTTAGAAATGCATCATCTTATGGCCATAGGATTTTAGAGAAAGAGAAAATCATTAGTGTGATGTAACCCTGGGTGTTTTGGAAACTAGTGGAGCACATGTTTGATGTCTCATGTCTATTCTGACCCACTTCTGCTATAGCAATTAGAATTCAGCCCCTCTAGGCCTTTCCTTTGGACCCCTTACCCTTGTGTTTTCTTGAGAATTTAGACCATTAAAATTTGAGTTTTGACCCAGTAGTTGAGTGTTCCTTTTCTCATTTTCCAAATAAAGGAAATAATTCCCCAAAGTTGTGATTGCCAGAGTTAACCCAAATAGTAATGAGAAAAGGTAAAATCCAGATCTAGAAACTTGCAGCTTATTCAGTACTTTTTTCACTACGATGCACTCTCTTTGACCCCTTTCCTCACACATTCCATTGGGTTGTACAGAATCTGCATGGCTGGAATGAATACAAGTTGAAGGGGAAGTTAAATCCATCTAAACTTTAAAATGTAGGGGAGATTTAACATCCTTATGTCCTTTGGAATGCTATGGTGCATTCGTGGTTCATGCAGTCAGCAAACTAAAGGTCGGGCTTTAGTTGGTATTCAGCATAAAGTGTGTCGTAACATTGACAGGCTATATTTATACAGGGGTGCTGAAAGATTAAAATAAATATATACCAATGTTGATCCTAACAAATGTATGCACTGCAGCTGATAGAGTTAACATCAGTTTTTGAGTTTGTAATTGTTTACCCATATGTTGCAAATGGCAGTTTTTCCAAGATATAATAATTTGGCACTTCATTCTGTGGATTTTTTTTTTTTTTTTGGAGGAGGAGACTATAATATCTTTAATATCGGGAGGCCTCCATTTCTAGACAATATTAGTGAGGGGAAAAATTAGGGCTTGGCTTTCAATCAACTTTTGAACCCATTTTATGAGAATTCCATCTCTGCAAGTCTTTGTAGGCAGCAATTTTTACTCCTCCAAGTGCGAAAGGAATAAATACTGCTTGCTCTCTAATTTCTCACAAGGGAGCATGTCAGGGGTCTGTGGTCTTTGAATCTGTAGGATAATGTATTACTTGTACTCCCGATCTGTGCCCGCATTTCTTTTGTCCCTGCTGCCCCAGGGACCCCAAACTCCTGACAAAAAGTTCAATCCATACTCCACTTTCTGCTCACATCTCCAAAGCTAATGACATGGTTCCTACACTTCTCTTGAGAATAACTGCCCCCAGGAGAAAAGATTATTCTCTTTCAAGATGATGGTTCTTTTGGTTCAACTGGTGTGAACCTCTCTGTGCTGAAAGGTTGCCTTGTCATATCCACTGTAGAGTTTTTTCAGATGAGGTCGTTGACAAGGGAGCACATCTGGTAGCTATTCAGTACAGCTCCACTGGATCCTGCTCCCTGTGACACACACTCAGTGTCTCACAGCTGTGCACATGTCCTTCTTCTCCTCTCCATGTCCCTGTCTCTCTGGGGGACACTCCCCAAGAGCTGACAGCCTTCAGCTTCCCTCCTTTGCATTCAGTCTTAAGCCTAATGAGCCAGGGAGCATTCTTTTTCCCAAGCAGCTGAGTGTATGTCCCACAAGTTTTACCTCTGGTATCCTTCACTGATATCCAAGAGCTCCTGAGATCCTTCTCTGGTGTTCTGTATTGGCAATTGCCCCCTCTCCCCAGGTGAAGTGTCTACACTGACATTTTAATAATGTGCTGGAGATAATGTTTAAATTGGATATAAATGTGTGATTGTATGGAAGCCTATACAGGATAGTATAAGGATGGTATACTAGTTAATAGGCTCCTTATCTTTAGACTTATCAAGAGATTTAAAGTTGCCATCAGGAGACTCTTCCTATTGTTTTTAACAATCTCCTTCGGGACTACTTTTCCAATTTAACATTCTAGTTTCCCTCCTTTCTAATTCTTTATCTATATGTCACCGTTCCCCAGATTTGGTTGCATTTGTTTGCCTTTATTGATGGTGCTCGCAGCTGAAATGCCTTTCCTGGATCTTCCACTTATTAAAATATATTTAAATGACAGCACAGGCAGATGCCCCAGGAGTTCGAGCAAACACTCCCTTATTATCAATCAGAAGTAATTGTTTCCTCCCCTGTACGCCCACTGCATGTTACTCACATTGCTAAGAGTTTGTTTACCCTATCATGTGCTGTTATTTGTGTTGGTATGTGTGTATGTATATATATGTATCATATATATGATATGATATATGATATCATATATATAACATATATATTATATATAACAATATATTGTATGTATATCTACAATAGTTAATATTGTGTATATATAATGCATATTATATATATAATGCATATTATATATATATATATTATCATGGATTCACAGAGGGCCTTAAAAATAGGAAATTCTTAAAAACTATTAAATAAATGAATATTTTATGTCAGGTACTTGAACAAATGATTTTATTTCAAACCAACTTGATTGGATTATTTTAATGAACAAACAAAATGAGCTCAGGTGACTATTCCGTTAACAGCCAATTGTTGACCATGATTCTCATGAAAGTAACCTATGTGCTCTATAAGCTTATACTCATTCTGAATTTCCTAAACACAGTTTCTATAAGCTTATACTCATTCTGAATTTCCTAAACCCAGTTTAAACAAAGCACTAAATTCTGGACCCACATAGTTCATAGAAAAGTAAAAAAATAGTATAGATACTTGTGATAAAGCTCTAAGGTTAATTCACAAGTGTCTGTGGGAAGTCCCCCCTCCCTTATAAACATGCTGTCCCAATTGGACTAAATATTTGTGCAAACATTTATGAAATGGAGCACCATAACAGGGAAAAGGCAAGTCGATTACTGAACACAGATGATAATATTGTATTCTACCAAGAGCCATGGCTTTTCTCTTTAATAATAGAAAAATAGCAAAGACATAAATAAATAAAAGTTTAAAAAAAGAGATCAGGAAGATATTGCCTACAGATGGGTATAATTTTTGTTCTGAAATATTAGGCAGAAGGAAAATCACTATTAGCCCCTTGACTTTGGAGTACTGAACACAAAACCATAGACAATATGAAGCCTAAGAAAGCATTTTCATCAACAAAGGTTGAAGGCCCCTCCAGATACTTGGCATCTTCTTGAGTCTTCTGTGGTTTCTGTCAGTTGCTCCAGGGCACCCAGGACAAGATAGAGAAAGGTCTTTGACTAGGTGAAGTGCTGGAGAAATCACCCATGGCGACCATCCATTGAACTGCTTTCATCACCACCTGAGCTATGAAGAGACTAGAGTCCAGGGCAGTAATATATCATTATGGAACTCAGGTGGATTTGGATGAATGGGCTGTTGGTTTGTGAAAAATACTTGTTTATAAGCAATGTCAGGGTAAATAAGTATATTTATTTGGAGTTTAGGATCTGTCAGTTATTTTACTTCTCGGAGTCTCAGTTATCCTAATCTATAACATGGGGTAATACTACCTACATTGTCGAGTTGCTCGGACAACTAAGATGATATATAAAGCCTTGCACTTCAGGCATGAAGCATTTTCAGCTCATGCTTGCTCTCCTAATGACAATAACATTGACTTAGCACTTAGTATTGCAGGTGTTGTTTTAAGGACTTCATCCTCTTAACCAACCCTGTGAGGTCCCCCAAATGCTAAATATAACATAAGAAGTTTAGTGTAAGCTTTGTCTGCTGATTGCCAAAGTGGTGTACGTAAAATAACCTTTCACAATTTAGTACTCAAAGATTAGCTCATAGGGTCAAAGAAATTCTTCTACTAATGGAGCTAGAGTATACTATGTCCACTATTAGAAATATTATGATAGCATAACCATTTCTTTACAATTGCTTTATAGTTCTAAAAACTATGACATACATTTCTCATCTGATCTTCAGAAGAGCTCTAGTAAATAGAAAAGCAGTTACTATTGTCACTCTTTATATTGAAAAGCACTAAAACTCAGAGATTAAACAATCTATATTATCACATACCAGAAATGAAAAACCAGGTTTCTGAATTCTAGTGATATTTCAAATGTCATATTGGTCCAAATCATAGCCTCTTCCAGCATTCATTCAATAACTAGTTTATCATACAAGATTTATTAACCATCTACACTCCCCAGGCCCTATGACAAGTACAGTTAGGGTATTCAGGGATACCTTAGCATGGGAACTCCCTGGATGGGAAAACAACTCTTATCAGAGAAAGCCAGAGACTACCCTGTTTCCAAGATCTATATTCATTTTCTAGACACACAACTAAGCCACATTTTCCAAACTCTCTTGCTGTTAGATATGGCCATGGGCATGCATTCCAGTCGATAGAATGTGAACAGAATTGTCAAACTTCTTCTTCAATTCCTTTGTCCTCCACTGTCTCAGTTCAGGTGACTATGGGGATTGTGGAAGCCACAGAATGGAAGAAGTCTCTGTCCCTGAATCACCATGTGAGCTGACCAGGGATACTTCAAACAGGAGCTGAAATTATTACTTAAGTGAAAATCAAGCTTCTCTTTGTTTGAGCCATTATACATTTTGAGATTTATGTGTACTAGAGAGCCTTCTTTTTCTGAAACTTGGGGAATATTAGGAGGGGCTTCCTGAAGCAAGTGATTACTACTCAGAAATCTAGGAATTATGTAGGTAAAGCAGATGGGGAACAATAGGAAAGCACATAAAAAGTACAGCAGATGTAAGAGCCTAGGATTGGAGAGAACGTGACGTCCATTCAGCCTTGCTGCTCAAAGTACATCAGCTTCAGTATCACCAGCTTCTTAGAAATGCTGAATCTTGGGCCCCAGTTGAGACCTACTGTGAACCAGGATTGCATTTTAAGAAGACCCTCAGGTAATTCATATGACCTTAAAGTTTGAAAAAACTAGGTGTAGTTAGAATGGTGTAGTTGGCACCCAGAGGATGACATGCAGAATAAGGAGGCAGTAAGCCATAGAAATAAGTAAAGGCCAGAACTTCCAGGGTCTTACAAGCGATTCCTATATGAAAATAAAAGAAGTGTCTTGCTCAGCTAGGACGCTCTAACAAGATAACATAGACTGGTGGCTTAAACCACAAAAATTTATTTGCTTGCAGTTCTGGAGGCTAGAAGTTTAAGATCAGAATGTCAGTGTGGTCAGGTTCTGACGAGAGCCTCTTCCTGGTTTGCAGATGGCCGACCATTTTCTCACTGTGTCTTTTTAAGGTGGAAAGAGAGAGAGAGCTCTCATTTCTTCCTCTTCTAAAAGGACACTAATGCCATTATGAGGGTCCCAGCCTCATGTTCTCATCCAAATCCGATTCCCTTGAAAAAGCCCCGCTTCCAAGTACCATTACATCGGGGGTTAGGGTTTCAACCTATGAATTTTGGAGGAACAAAAACATTCAATTCTTAACAAGGAGTTAACATTGCCTTAAAAGATAAGTTCATTAAATTTTTGTTACATACCTGGCACTGTGAGGAACATAAAAGCCAGAAAACATGATTCCAGCTGCTGCAGAAACAATGTCCCTGGTTATGTGCTGCTGGTTGAGCTAGGAGTCACCCTTATGTCTCCCTGACTTGAAAGCCCAAAGTCTTCCTCTTCAACTCTGCTGGCTCTGCTATGAGAAGTCTGGATGAGAGATACGCACTGAGCTGAAGATTTAGGATTGTAGCCAGTAGGACCTAGTTAACATTATAGGGTCTTGAGCAAAAAACAACTACGTTGGAAGTGAGAGTTCAGAAAATTTAGCAGGGGAGGTGTGTACAAGATCACTTGTAACTTATCCCTCATTATTGAGCTATTGAGTACATACTATGTTCTGTGCATATATCACTTCTAGCCAACTCCTCCTCACATCTTTCAGGTCTATGTGCTTCCTTACTAATGGAAGATCAGATGTTTCTGAAGGGTAGAGAACGGGTGAGGAAAGAGAGTGGTGGGAAGGGGAGGGAGAGAGAAGGAGAAAGAGAAAGCAGAGAAAGGGGGAGATGTTGAAATGAGACATTTTTCATATATGCATATGAACACATATTCTTGTGGATCTTAAAGAGTCATCTTATCTTGGAAACATATAATATATGTCCAACGTCTAGAATATGTATAGCAGATGAGACTGCATGACATTTACAGTGATGAGAGAGACTTTAGAACATGTTTGTTTCCCCCCATCCCTTCTACACATGCATGAAGAAAATTAAATTATTTTCCCAGGGGAACTTATGCAGAGACTGGTGGACATGAGATTGGCAGTCAGGTCTCTTCACTCTCAATGAGAAATATCACTAGACCTTCAAGAAAACACTATTTCTACAACAAAACAAAGGGTTTCATGGACTCATACGTTTGGAACATTCTGGGTTAAACAATGTATAATAGGTTCATTTGCAGCAGAACCTCTCAGGACCTTAATTTAATGCACCAATGAGCTCTGTGAGTCTCCCAGAGGACAGCACACAATTTTCAGAATTTTACAAGGTAATTTGTTACCGGAAATCAGTGGTCCACAGGACATACTTGGGTTCCATTGCACCACAGTGAGCTTTTCCTCTAATTTATACACAACTTCTCTGTGTGTTGAAAAAAGGAGGCGGGATATCTTTACTGTCAGATTGACTCTAAGCTAGCAACTAGTTAATTCTTTGGGTTTTCACTTTCCCATGTATAAAACAAAGGGACTTGTGAAGATGGCTTTCCTCTAAGGATTTCATTATCTGTGCTAAATGTTGTAGGTCAGCTGTATGAGGAGGGGAGCCATATCAGGATACCTCAGGGTCAAGTTCTGCCTCTGTCATTGTCACTAACAAGCCTGGTGATCCGCAGAAGTTCGCAGTACCTCTCCAGGCCTTGGCATTTTTATCTGAAACCTAATGGCAATGAACTACATAATCTAGTCCCCGACAACTTGTTTGAGAGGCCAAAGGCTACATGTCCTACAGAGCCTAGACTCGTACTAAAAAAGTGAGTTAAAAAAATAATGAAATATACAAAATTGATGAATCCAACCTCAGATAAGAGGGAGACTGCTAATGTTTGGAATAATGTTGCCTGTGTAATAGGAGAGAAAATGGCAGTGCCCTTTTTGTTCTGAGAAGGAGGGAAAAAATAGAAGAATGAAGGAAATCAAAGATGGGCGTGTAAATATAAAGGGGAAAAGTTGAGGTGTTGTTGTTAGAAGTGTGTTAACAACTTTTGAAATTAACTCCTCTTTATCTCCTATAAAGTCACAAATTTATAACATGAAAAGGGAAAATAAGAAAGTGTAACACTTTTACATAATTGAAGCGAAACTAGCACAATCAAAAAATATATTATCAGTTCAAATGACTTAGCTGAGAAAAACCAGATTCCAAACAAATCAATGTCTAAAATATAAGCTAACAAATTGTAAATATTGTCCAACACATAATTACTAGTTTTATGGAATGGATATTGTTCTCTGATTACAAAGTAGTAATATATGCTCTTTAAAAAGATTAGATAATACAAAAAATATAAGGAAGAAAATGAAAATTATCTATATTCTCATGAACAAACAGTTAATATTTAGTTATGAATTCTTAGGTTTAATTGTGCCTATTTATATATAAATTCTATATGAGTATTCTATTGATAGCACATATTATTATTAAAATTACAATAGAATGGAACCATACTATATATAATGTTTAACAACATACTTTACTCATTTTAAATATTATACGGAATTTTTCACATCAATAAGTATGGATTTCCCAATTTTTATTAGCTAAATGGTATTTTGATGATATACCATTACACATACATATATATATATATTTAAATCTTTTTTTAAAAGATTTTATTTATTTATTCATGAAAGATAGAGCAAGAAAGAGAGAAAGAGAGGCAGAGGGAGAAGCAGGCTCCCTATGGAGCAGGGAGCCCGATGCAGGACTCAATCCCAGGACTCCGAGATCATGACCTGAGCCAAAGGCAGACGCTGAACCGACTGAGCCACCCAGGCGCCTAATATAGCATTATATATTTGATCAATCTCTTTGAATGCCCATTATAGCTACTATTATGAACATCCTGATGTTATGTATGTTTTAAATATATTTGTATACAAATATGTGTATTTATCCCATTATCTCCTTGTAATAAAATCCTAACAGTGGAGCTGCCAAGGCAGAAGCTATGAACACTTAAAATATTGATATGGATCGTTAAACTGCCCGGTAGAAAAATTGTACCAATTTTATTGCCACTGACAAGAGACAATAGAATCATTTATTTACACCATTTCTAGTACAGGGTATTTTTTATTTTAATTTTTGTTATACTAAAAAGGAAATATTGTCATCTAATTATTTAATGAGAACTTAATTAGTTATCAAATTGGTTTAACCTCTTTCTCTAAATGTATTGAGTATTGACATTTTTCTACAAGGTTTGTTCACATCTACTTCTTATTTAGGGTGTTGGTCTTTTCTAATTTACAAAACTGCTTTCTATATTAATGCTATTGATTATTTGTACATATATTAGAAATACTTTCTCCAGGTTATCACTTAGCATTTGATCTCTTATATAATTTTACGGTAGAAAATATTTTTTAGAAATAAATGTCCTTTATGGAAACTCCCATTGATACTGTCCATATAAATTTTTTCTCACTTTAAGATGATAAAAGTGTAATTTGTATTTTCTTTAGTTTATGGCTTTTCTTTTTTCCAATTACATTTTTGATCCATTTGGGAGGGTTTTTGTTTATGATAAGGAATGAAGTAAGGAGAAGCTTCCTCTTTTCCCCACATGGCTAGTTATTTGTGCCATTACGACCCACTTAATAAGGCATTATTTTTTCACTAATTTAAAATGCCTTTCAAAAGAAGGAAACTACAAAGAAAATAAGGAAGCAACATTTTTATGTAGTTAAATCCATCAATACTATCCTTTATAGTTTAAATTCTGAAAGAAAACTATTTTCTTCTGCTAATTTTATGACTGTGTATTTTACTTTGTTTTCCAAAAATTATTTACAGTAAAAGGCATAAGAAAGAAATTAAGCTTTATTTATTGATTGATTGACTGATTGATGCCAGTATTTACCCAGTTCTTTCAGGACCATCTAACCATACTTCTCCCACTGATTTCAAATGTCATCGTTCTTGTACAATAGAGTTTGCTTTTTTTCTTTCTGTTTTATTTCTGTGCCATTATTACACCTTTGAAATTACTGTGGATTCATAATATATTTTGATATCTGATTGCATTAATCATAAATAGCTGGTAAAGTCCCTCTCATTATACTTTTTTTTTCTGAGTGCTTTTGGCTATCTTCATACTTATTTTTAGATGAAATTTACTATCCGTTTTAAAATCTCAGTATATACAAGCATTATTAGATATAGAGACTTTAATATCCTATAGGGCTTTCTGAGACATAATAGGGAAGTTCTTATAAAAAGAATAGAAACTTATAGAGGTAAATCCCCTTGCTTTTGATTAATATCTGTGTGAAGAAGAGCAGAGGATACTTATAACTTTTTATTTCTGGTATGTTTGGAGATTTTTTTTTAAAAAAAGAAATTATCTTCTAATTCCATGTATTTCCTAAAATTTCACAACTGTCACCACAAAATTGTTAATACCTATTTGGAATTAATGAATGGGTAGCTGTCTCCAGAATAATTAATGAATAGATGAGGTTTTGAAGAGGGACTTAAAACCAGCCCCTTTTTAAGTCTGTGGCAATTGGGACCCTGGGACAATAGCACATGAACTCCAGCATAACAGCAAGATTTGGTTTCAAGGACTCTGTCTGTGTATCACAGAATAGCACAGAATTACTAATACTCAGCTTGTATGAGGCCCAATCTCTCCCCCTCCCTCCCCCACTTACAAGCAAATCACCAGTTAACAGCTATTCTTATGGTTCTGTTTAGTTTTCTTTGAGCACTGTTATAATAGCTCTTTCTGATGATAACCAGCTTAAGTAGAAAAGAAAAAAGTGAGTGAGGGGTTTCCTATAAACCAAATAAAATTAAGGATGCCACAATCAAGTATTAGCAGTGCGCTGTACTGAAAGAATCATGTCTAACAGCCAATATTACTACAAATTAATGACAATTTTTACTTATATTTCAAAGAACTTTAAAATGGATTCAAGAAATCATCCCAAACACAACTTCTTAAAATCCTTTTCCTCTGTGTCTCCGTTCTCCGGAGCCCAGAGGCTTCCCCACAGTCTGAGTATTCAGGGTCCTCCTGTCCGTCGACAGTGTTTTTTTCACTAATAACCTTATGTGCATAATGTCTGTCTCCTTCTTTCTCATTTTTTTAAAAAAATATTTTATTTATTTATTTGACAGAGACAGCCAGCAAGAGAGGGAACACAAGTAGGGGGAGTGGGAGAGGAAGAAGCAGGCTCATAGCGGAGGAGCCTGATGTGGGGCTCGATCCCATAACGCCGGGATCACGCCCTGAGCCGAAGGCAGACGCTTAACCGCTGTGCCACCCAGGCGCCCCTCCTTTTTTCTCACTTTTTAAACTTAATTTTCTTTTTCTTACTTTTTCATTTTTAGTTTCCAGTCCTTTCTATGCTTCCAAGTCTGCATCACATGACTATATTCTATTGAAGTATAATTGATGTATAACATATTAGTTTCAGGTGTGTTACATAATGCTTTAATATTTGCATATATTGCAAAACAATCACCAACAAGAAGTCTAGTTAATATCCATGACTTTATAAGCTAACCAGGCGAGTTAACTCTTCTTCTAAGAGTGAAGGTTGGGGGTAGGAGGAAGGGGTGTGATGAGCAAATACAAGATTCTCCTTGACAGATGGGATGTCAGGGCAGAGATAGTTCAAAGCTAAGAAAACTTGCATATTAAATAATTTTGTCGCTGTCACGTTTGTACAGATTAATAGAATCCTGTCTAGGTCAAATCAAGTTGTGCAATTAGGACTGGCATCTGTCAAAGGACAAAGACATTCAGAATTATTGCTATCTTTTATTTAAGGAAAGGATTGAAGTTTTCTGAAGCACAACTTGGGAAGAAATAAGACAAATAAAAGATGGGGAGAGCTATTTATAGCTCTCATTTATGAAGTGATTACTACATTCTGTGCAGTGAGTGAAGAGCTTTATGTCAGAAACAGCAACACTTTGTGTATTTGTTCTTAACCCAGTTTTTCAAAGATAAAACAGATAACCAGAACTTGAATCGAGTTGTCTCAAAGCACATAGCTAGCAACTGGTGATCAGTCTTTCATTGCATGTTCGCTGGTTCCACATTTATAATAATTCCCATATAGAACAAGATAGGCGGAATATAGTCAAAGTAGGAAATGGAAGAATAAAAATAGCTATTGTAAAATATCTACGCAATTTTCAGTGAAGAAAAACTGTATACTCTTTCTAGTACAGAGAAAATTCAGTGTTTTCAATGAATGAACAAATGAAAAAGGCAAATCTCCTTAATCACGAGGACTGTTAATCTATTGTGTTGTATTTCATGTTCTAGCTGATTTGGAGGTTATTTTTTCCTTTTGCTATATTTTATGAAGCACTAAATGTTACCTTAAATTATCTTGGTAACGATGAAGAGGTTGTAAACAATTACACGCAGTGTTGACGAATCACGTGAGTCAGTTTATGGAGCATAATTCAGAAGTGTTTGCTGTTGGATTATTTCTAGTTGTTACATTGCCTTGAACCCTGTCGAAAATGTTTTGTGAATCAAGTGAATCAAGAGCTATCCACTTAGGGCTCTTCCTCAGAATTTCTGAGAAAAATCCACAGGTTGTTAAATTCCCTGTTGGAATAGAAGCTCATGTTATTCATAATCACATATTTGGATATAATCGGGTCAACATGTAATGTGATCTATGGTGTCCATATTTTTTTTTTTCCAAAGCTTCGGCAACGTCTGTGTTCTCCAGAGACAGTAGTCAATATCTGTGACTCGCACAAGCCAGGAATGTGACATTTAAGGAATCGAGTGCCATGGAAGAATGGATTCCCTTCTCATTTGCAAACTGAGCAAAGATGAGCAATCATAGTAGAGATGACACCAGCATGAAAAATCCTTCCTCCCAATTGTAGGCTGGCCTTGCTGTTCCATTAGTTCAGTACAAATTATTTCTGAGAAATTCCCCCTGCAATTACCTGTTTAGCAATCCCAATTGCTTCTCCCTGTTTCGAAGACCATGATTAAATGATAGCCTCTCCTGATTACTTTATCAAGTCCAGCTACTATGGATTATTGACAGCTCTGTGTTAACTATCTTGTTTCTTTGGCAAGCCGCCAGGCAAGTGGGAAAGCAGCTGTTTCTTGAGATGGGGAGAAGAGAAATGCCCATTGATAGGGTCCTTATGGCTTTTGCAAACCGACAGACCATTAGCTGACCTTGAAATTGTTTCGGTGGCTGTATGGGTTTGACATCCCTTTGGGTTACCAAAGATTGACAGCTAGATAGCCGAGGTGGTTTGATGCTCTGATCAAGCCCCATCATGTTACAGCTTGTAGAAAGCAGGCATATTATGGGTTGTTCGGGAGGTTTGCTTGATGGAGGAGCCTACTTCTCACAGTTCTGACTGCACATATTGTCCAAAGCCACAAGGCTTAAATTTGACTTTTGCCTTACTTTTCTGTGGAGCTGAAATCATGTGTGAAGGCTGCTGAACATGCTGATTCTTATCAAATAGCTCTATACAGCTGGGGTGGTTGTCTTTTTGTATATCTTACAAACTCACAGAGGCTTTGACACGTGGCCAAGGATGACTTAAATATCTTTAAGTACAGGTTACTTCATTTTTTGTTGTTTTACTTCTCTTTCAAAATATTAAGTCCCTCTTTATTTCCTGTCTTCTTCTTGCCCTTCTTCTTCCCATCTTCTTCCTCTTCTTCTTCATCTTCCTCTTCCTCCTCCCCTCCTCCTCTACTTCCTTCTCCTCCTCCTCCTCCTCCTCCTCCTCCTCCTCCTCCTCCTCCTCCTTCTCCTTCTTTCCTATTCCAAATGTCCCTTTGATCTGAATCTTGTAGAAGGTGGGCAGGCAAAATGTTGAGAGAGAAGGCAGGAGATGAGTGAATATTATTTAAATACAACAGTGATGCTTGCCTTTCCTTGCATTTCAACTACATGTTTTTCTTTTCTTTCTTTCTTTTTTAAATAAACTTTATTTCAGAACAGTTTTGGGGGGCACCTTGGTGGCTCAGTCGGTTAAGCGTTTGCCTTTGGGTCAGGTCATGATCCCAGGTTCCTGGGATTGAGCCCCTCTTTGGGCTCCCTGCTCAGCAAGGAGTCTGCCTCTCCCCTGACCAGCCCCCACCCCCGCTTGTGCTCACTCTTTCTCTCTCAAATAAATAAATAAATAAATAAATAAAAATAAAATCTTTAAAAAAAAGAACAATTTTGGATTAGCAGAATTAAAGTGAAGGTTGAGAGTTTCTGTGTACCCCACACCCTGTTTCACTTAAATATCCTATATCAGTATGGAATATTTGTCATTATTAATTAACCAAAGGTGATAAATTATTACTAAATAGATAGTTTATTCATATTTCTTTAGTTTTTACCTAATGCCTTCTTTCTGTCCCAGGATCCAATCCAACATAGCATATCGTTTAATTGTCATGTCTCCTGATGTTTGTTCCTCTTGCTCGTGAGTTTCTGACTTTCTTTATTTTTGATGACCTTGATAGTTTACAGGCATACTACTCAGATATTTTGTAGACTGACTGCCCCTACATGTAAAGAGTGATTTTACAGTGGAGAAACCTAACAAACATCCCTCAAGCCAGATGAACAAGGTCAACATCAACAATTATAAATCTTGGTGGTGGTACATACCCTTGATATGATGTAATGGGAATGGCATTTTATGTGTCTGGTTTTCTTTCCCAAAACCCATTATCCCAATCTAGGCATGAGGAAAATATCAGAGAAATTCTAATTAAAAGACTTTCTATAAAATTCTTGAACAGTATGCCTCAAAACTGTCAAGGTCATAAAAAACTAACTAACTAGATAGATAGATAGATAGATAGATAGATAGATAAAGGAAGGAGAATAGACAAATCTCTTGGACAGAAGAATTTTGAATAATTTATGTAGATATTTCACCTTTTCTATGAAATCATGAATATTTATTTTGTACTTTGGGTTAGAGTCCAATACCACTGTACTTTGTTACTTACATTCTTGCAATTTGAACTCTTTTACCTGACCCTTGTGACTCTTTGACACATTCCCATCATTGTGGGTGGTGTTTTCTTTTTTTTGGGGGGGAGTATTTTACTACTCCAAAAACATTTTTAACTGTGGTAAAGTACACAAAACATACAATATATATACCACCTTAACCATTTTTAAGTATGTAGTTCAGTAGCGTTAGGAATATTTACATTGTTGTGCAACCAATCTCCAGAACTTTTCATTTTGCAAAACTGAAACCCTATACCCATTAAACAACTACTGCCTCTTTCTTCCCTCTCCATCCCCTGGAAGTCACCATTCTAGTTTCTGCTTCTGTGAGTTTGACTACTCTAGATACCATAGACATCATATAACTGGTATCATACAGTATTTATCTTTTTGTGACTGGTTTCTTTCACTTAGCATAGTATCCTCATGGTTCATCTATGTGTCAGAATTTTCTTCCTTGTTAAGACAGAGTAATATTCCATTGTGTGTATATAGCACATTTTGTTTATCTATTCATCCATCAGTGGACACATGGGTTACTTCCACTTTGTGACTATTGTGAATAATGCTGCTATGAACATGAGTATACAAATTTTTCTTCCAGACCCAACTTTCAGTTACTTTGGATATATGATCAAAGTGGAATTGCTGGATCATATGATAATTCTATTTCTGTTTTCCTTTTTAGAAATTGCCATACTGTTTTACATAGTGGCTACTCTATTTTACATATCCATGAACAGTACACAAGGGTTGTAACTTCTGCACATCTTGCCAAACTTGTTATGTTCTCTCTCTCTCTCTGTCTTTTGTTGTTGTTGTTATTTGATAGTAGCCATACTGATAGATGTGAGATGATATTTTATTATGGTTTTGGCTTGCATTGTGCTGATGATTAGTGATATTAAGCATTGTTTCATATGTTTATTGGATATCTGATTTGGAAGAATGTCTATTTAAGTTCTTTTCTCATTTTAAAATCAGGTTATTATTATTATTATTATTATTTTATTTTATTTTTTTTTGCTGTTGCTGACTAGTAAAATTTCTTTATATGTTCTGGATATTAGTCACTTATCACAGATATGTGATTTGAAAATATTTTCACCCGGGGTGCCTGGGTGGCACAGCGGTTAAGCGTCTGCCTTCGGCTCAGGGCGTGATCCCGGCGTTGTGGGATCGAGCCCCACATCAGGCTCCTCCGCTAGGAGCCTGCTTCTTCCTCTCCCACTCCCCCTGCTTGTGTTCCCTCTCTCACTGGCTGTCTCTGTCGAATAAATAAATAAAAAATCTTAAAAAAAAAAAAAAAGAAAATATTTTCTCCCATTCCATAGATTACCTTTTCACTCTGTTGACTGTGTCCTTTGATGCACAGCAGTTCTAAATTTTAACATAGTCTAATTTAGCTATTTTTACTTTTGTTGCCCATACTTTTGGTATCACATCCTGGAAATCATTGTCAAATCCAACATTATGAGTCTTCCTCCCTATCTTTTCTTCTAAGAGACTTACAGTTTTAGCCTTTATGTTTGGTTCTTTGATCTATTTTGAGTTGATTATTGTATCTGGTATAAGGTAATGGTCCAACTTCATTTTTTTTGCATGTGTATATCCAGTTTTCCAACATCATCTAGTAAAAAGACTGTCCTTGTCCCATTGAATGGCCTTGAGACCCTTGTCAAAGATCATTTGACCATTATATGTGAGGTTTATATATAGGCAATTTTTTCTATTTCTTTGGTGATATGTTTGTCTTTATGGCAGTGGGACACTGTTTTGATAACTGTAGCTTGGTAAATAAGTTTTGAAATCAAGAAGTGTGATAGCTCCAACTTTATTCTTTTTCAAGGTGTTTTGGTTATTCCATTCGAGTTTTACAATAGATTTTTCTATTTCTGCATAAAACACCATTGGGATTTTGATAGGCTTTGCATTCAATTCACTTTGGATTGTATTGACATACTAACAATATTAAGTCTTCCAATCCATGAACATGGGATATCTTTCCATTTATTTGCATCTTCTTCAATTTCTTTCAGCATTGTTTTGTAGTTTTCAGTGTACAAGTCTTTTGTTTCCTTGGTTAAGTTTATTCTTCGGGCACCTGGGTGGCTCAGTCTTTTAAAGGTCCAACTCTTGATTTTGGATCAGGTCATGATCTCAGGGTCATGAGATCAAATCATCTGTTGGGCTTCACACTGGGCATGGAGCCTGATTAAGAGTTCTCTCTGTCTTTATCTCTCTGCCCCTCACGCCCCCCCCCAGAAAAAAAAAAAACCTATATTCTTTCTAATGCTATTGTAAATTGAATTGTTTTCTTAATTTCCTTTTGGACTGTTCATTGTTAGTATATAGAGATATGCTGATTTCGTGTCTAATAACATTTAATTCTAATTTAACTAATAGCTTCAGAAAATAAGTATAGAATTTTAAGGTCTATTTTGGGACCTATTAGTTTGCCTGAGGAGGAATCTATGACCTCAGTATTTTGATTTCAGTTCTTTCAGTGATGTATGTGACTCAGCAGCTAATTTATTTACACTGGTTCTTGACTTAAGGACTTTCCCTCTTACCATCTTGCTTTCATTCTCATGAGAGTAGATATGCTTGTCCTTGTTGGTAATGGGAAAAAGAGAGACAGGATTAGTATCATCGTGTGGGGCAGATTCCCTGAGATAGTGATGGTGTCATTGCTACTGGCAGAAAACCTTGTATCACATGAGCCAATTAGAATTTACTTAGTTGCTAAGAATATGGTTTTGAGGTTAGAAAAATCTGGTTTCACTCTAACTCCAAGATTTATTGGCTGTGAAAATTTGTTGAATTCCTTACTATCATTAAACCTTGATATTATTATTATTTATTAAAGTAGTGAAAATACTAATACCTACCTCCTAAAACTCTTATGTACATGAATTTAACCACAAACATGTGGAATTCAATGCATTGCATTAATTGCTATCATGCTTGTCACCTGATCAATTGTCAGGTAGTACAATAAATTTAATGTTTAACATCAGAGTTTTTCAACTTCGCTATTACTGAATGCAGTGGAAAGAAATATTAGTCTCAACTGGAAAACACAGCAAAACTAATGATTTTTTTGTGAGGGTGGTGGAAAGGATTTGCACCAGAAGGCATGACCAGATAGCCATGTCTCCTAGTCTTATCTTTTTATTTGGAAGTTGGTTGAGAAAGATCAGCTGTGGCAAGGGGTCTCAACAAGGATGACACATGTAACAGGGGACAGAATGTGATGTGTGGTGCAGAATTCATAATCTATGATGATTAGAAATTCAGATACCAAATTTCACAAACTGGCTCCATTCCAACTCTCCTGAACGTGTGCCTGAATCCAAATAGCATCGTTAAAGAGAAAAGAACAGCAAAACTGTGAAATGTGCAGTTTAATGAACTTCCCAAATATAGGGCCTCAAAAAAACCAGCTCTAAATGAAATAAATAAATGTGTGCTAAATGAAATTCTATCTTCCAACACTCTGAAAGCCACTTGTCCAGAAGTCCTCCTACAGCAAATATGCTTGGGATTTTCTTAGCAAATGTGTATCACTTCAGATGAAAATAGTTGAAATGGAAACAAGTGGGTAAAAAAGTAGAATTAGAGGAGTGAACAGATGGTATGTAAGTATAATGATGATCCAATTGCACCATATTATAAATGAGCTATCACAGAATCTCAGAGGAGCTTCTGGCCAAACACTTGAACATAATGGAGAAAAGCCCTACTTGTATCTCCCCTCCTTTTTTTTTTTTTTCTTTCACAATTTAAGAACGTTGCAAACAAATGAAGCAACTTACCAGAAAGTGTAACACAGGATACTTACTCACACAACCCAAATCCCTCTTAACATCCTCTACTGGAAATTTAAAAAGGCCAGGTGGCCCTTGGTCAGAATAAGATGTCTAAAAACTGTCTCTGTGGAACTTACAACCTAAAGTGTTGATCATCGAAAAGGCCTTTAGAGCAGCAAGAGACCACAGCACTTTCCCTCTCCATCTCTCAGGCAAGCCATGCATTTCATCTCCCTCTGTAGTAGTATGGTTTTCTGGCGTCTTTTCTAATTTCCTGAAATTGTTGGTGGAAATTGCTTCAAACCACTTTGTTATCTCTCTCAGATGTTCTCACTGAAACTGAAATAGATATGTCATCTGCAATCATTTAACAGTTTTTAAAAGCACTTCTGTGAGAACTTCAGAACATAATTTTGCATTCAGTTCAAGTCCTTTCAGCTAGGTGGAAATACTAGCAGAAATATTTTCAAGGCCCCAAAGATTATTTTATTAGTTTGAACATCATATTAATTTCAATCTGTTTAACAAATATTTCCAGAACATCTACCGTCAGCTTAGACCTGAGTTACACAGAAGGTCTACACGTTCTTGGGGAACACTGACATTTCCATGCACAGGGAAATCTGTTGATCCTAAACAGTTCACACTAGCAAGTGTCAAAGGAAGATGCTGACGCTTATTTATAGCTGAATCCTTAGTTATAGGAATTGGCACAGTTAAATACCTGTAATATTAAATGATGAATTTTGAGGATTAATGTAAAAAACGTTTCTCAACTTTAGCATCACTAAGCTCATGATTCAGTTCTTAGTTGGTGGTGGTGGAGGGAACTATTCTGCGCATTGGAGGGTACTTATTAGCATTATTGAACTCTACTCACTAGATGTTAACAGCACCTCCTCACCCTGGAACCAACCAAAATTGTCTCCAGAATTTTCTAAATGTCTCCTGAGGGGCAAAATCATCCCTGGTTGAAATGCTGCTGTAAAAGAGGTATCCTTTGTCCTCAAAGAGTTTCTATTCAGTAGGAAAATAAATCATACACATAGTAAGTGGGTAAGTCAATAACAGTGCTAATATGATTCAGTGCTGAGTGAGACAGACCAAATATACTGTAAATCCTGAGAAGAAATCCTTAAGTCAACTGATTTCGTTTCTTACTTAGAGGACTTCTGATAGCACCACTTCTCAGAACTCTCACACTGTAAATAAGTTTTACTTCTCATAGAATTTTCATCAATTGCTTTCGATATTACCCATTGACTAACAATTACCTTTCAGATGGTAGTAAGTAATTAGAGGAGTTATGGTACTAGGGCTTCTAGTCAAATTTTCTGTTTGTTGTGTGATGCCTTTCTTATTCTTGATTTTCTGCCCATGCTATTTTTTCCCCTAAAAAGTCTAAGTTGAAAATCTAAGTAAAGTAAATTGGAGGTAATATGTACAGTACCTCTTCTTTAACTGGAAATTAAAGAGGTGAAATGTCTAATATTAAAGGAAATATCTTATGGAATCTAGAGTTTGCTCCAAGGAAACAGTGAGTAACCACTGACATCATTGACTTTCTATCAGTAGGATTATGCACTCTTCACCCATTAAACATTCATTGAGGATTTATCATGGAAGACATTGTCCTTCTGATCTTCCTTATAATTTGAGGGCAGCCTTGCCCTTGTGGAAGATGGAGACTACAAGATACCCAATTCCTTGTCTCCCTAGAAAGGAGGGCATGTGATGAAATCCTGAGTTCCTGAAAGGAAGTCTGCAAGAGCTGGTGGATATAAGTTTCTTAGGAAAATTTTGACTCCATGGTGGAACAAAAACCAAAAGCCAAAAATAACCTGTTAGAAATAACTCTCCTTCTTCTCTTTGGTCATTGTTTGTGAGGATATAATGTTTGGAGCTGAAGCAGCCATCTTAGGATGATGAGGGGACAGTGACAACAACACGATGAATAGCAGAAATGAAAAATAAACAGCCCAACATCCTTGGGGACATAACTGAGTGGCTGAATGATTTAATCCTCTATTTGCCTGCCATCATACTTCTTGTTAGGGAAGATTATAGATGTGCTTGTAGGAAAAGCTTCTATTAGCAAGATTTCCTGTGAATTATGGCTAATTTTTTTCAGATAATATTTCTACTATATTCAAGATACATTGTGAGTGAAATTAAAAACCAACAAACAAGCAAAAGGAATGACAAATTCTGTCTTCGAGAATTGCATTTTGACATTTTAGGGGCATTCTGTTTCCAGAATTAATGATTATGTCTTCCCAATAACCCTCAACCCAGAGAGGACACAGATAACACAGCATTTTGTCACCTTGATCTTATTATATCTATTATGGATTGAATTGTGTCCCCTCAAGTTCATATGTTGAAATCCTAACACCCAGTCCTTGAGAATGTGACCTCGTTTGGAGCTATGGTCCTTACGGAAGTAATCGAGTTAAAGGGAAGTCACTAGGGTGGGTGCTAGTCCAATGTGACTGATGTCCTTATAAAAAAGGGAAATTTGGACCCGGCAACACACAAGGAGGGAAGATACTGTGAAGTGACATAGAGGAAAGATAGCTGTCTACAGGCCAACAAGAGAGATCTGGAACAGATCCTTCCCTCACAGCCTTCAGCAGGAATTTTAGACTTCCAGCTTCCGGAGTGTGAGACAGTAAGTGCATGCTGTTCGAGACACCTTATTGTGTTATAGCAGCCTAGCAAACTAATACAATGTCCAAAACTGAACTCACATGCTCTCGAAAACCTGCTCCTTCATTGTCTTCGCATCCTAGTTAATCCTTCCAGCTCCATCCTTCCCAAGCTCTGGCAGAAAACCTTGGCATCATCTTTGACTACTTCTCTCCCACTTCACATCCAATCAGTTGACACATTCTTTTGGCTCTGCATTCAAAGTTATTTGAGTTTCTTTGTTTCTCCCTGCCTCTGCAGCCACTACCCTAGTCAACATCACTGTTGTCCTCCTATTTGATTATAGCAAAAGCTGTAGAACTGGTCTCTTTGACCCCACTGCAATCTCTTTCTATCCCTTTCCTTGTTAAAATATAAGATGGGTCATGTCATGATCCTGTCCAGAATCTCCAATGCCTTCCATATGACTCAAGCGAAAACCAAAAAGTTACTGACAATGCCCTGTGAGCTCTCTTACTTTTCTCTTACTACGCTTTCCCTTGGCTAAGGCCATGCTGGCATGCTAGTTGTTCCTTGAGCTTCCAGGCATTCTCTTTTGAACTTGCAGTTCTTCTGCTTGAGTAATTTTTCCTCCCAGATACTTGCTTGACTCACTCTTACCTCCTTCAGATAAGTTATTTGGGAAAATCTCATTTTTTAATGAGATCTTTCTGGACTACCTATTTAAATATGTCATTGCTCCCCTCTCCCTAGACAGAACTCACTCCCTTCCTGAATTATTATTTGTTCCAATGGCGTCTGTTGCCATCTATCATATTATATATTTTTTCTCATTAAAAAAATGTCTGTCTCTTAATATAATGCAGTGTTTATGAAGGCAGGGGTTTTTGTCTACTTGGCTTACTGCTTTGTCTCTAGTGCCTACAGCAGTCCTAAGAAATACAGATGCTTAAAAACTATTTGTACGAGAAACACATGAGTGAACAAGAACTCACTTTACCACCATTTATTACAATACTAGGAGTTCCAGGAAGTTTGGCATCACCAAGAAATTCTTATGCTTTGTAGCATGTTACTGATAGCTTTGAAAATTAAAATTCCTTGCAGGATATGTATAATGTTTTAATGCCAGGGGATAAGTAATTAAGTGCTTACTATGTAAATCTCCATCACATAAGCTCACAGCACCACATTTTAGACATGTTAGTGGTTTAGAGAAGTTTTGTTTAGGGAGTGAAACCAAAAGTACTGTGCTTTATTACCTTAAATATCACACTCCCTTACTCTGAGTGACTGAGATAGGTGAACCTTATTATTCTTACTGTTTTTCCTCTTTATTCAGAGCTCTTTCCCAGGACCATGATTTTGAGAGTTATCTGAGTAGAAAGCTACATTAGTAAATAGTTTCTAATCTTTCTTGATGCAAATAACAGACCTAACTTTTGTTGCTACATAGTTATAATCTCACTGGGGGCAGTAACATAAAATAAATCTCTTTCTACTTTAGATTCTTCCAAGCGCTCCGAACATGAATATCTTCCTTTGATTTCTAGCAAATACATTATATAGAAATATTTAGCATATCAACTGTAAACATTTTGCACAAAAGCAGCATAAGTACCTTTTTTCATCTGTCTTATGTTTAATACGGATTTAGATTCTGTGATTTTAAGCCCTTTCACTTACCTGGAATCATCCCTCAGAGGGGATTTCCTGGGGAATTCCGAGCATGGTCATGAATTCAGGTTAATTTACATTCGAACCACCAAGCACAGGTGTTTTAAAATTTTTATTTATTTTTTTTAAAGAACTGCCAGGGTCAGAAAATCTACAAGGGCCTACCTTTCTTCCTGAGTTTAAATCAGGCCTTAAAAAAATCTATAGCTAGCTTAAGTCACTCTTGATAAAGATACATTATTTTTTTTTTATTGTTGTTCAGTTCTTAGTGGATATGGGTGGGCAATGTCATAAGGAGAAAAAACACACTTCAAGGTTACATAACAAAGCACAAAAGAAAACTTGTAAACTATAGGCTTCTGGCAAATGGTATCCATAGAAATTCTTGCCAGAAATTTTGTAATGAAAAATATTGCAACTCTTTTTGGAGTAAATCTATATAGAGTCATAAAGGAGAGATCTTTGAGAATGTCTCTCCTCTTCCTAATATACAATTTCAGACCACACATTTTGTATGATAATTAGTAATGCAGGGACAACCGTTTCCCTTAATTTTTTCTCCAGGCTGTTGCCAGATGAATCATCTTCAAGCACGGTTGCTCTAAAACCTTCAATGGCTCTGCATTGTTTTTATAAAACAATCCAAACTTCTTAGCTTGGCACTCCTGACCACCTTAGCTCAGATTCCCTAGAAGTGAATATGAGATAAGAGTTCTTGTGCAAGTAAATGATTAAGGAGCTGTTCTCAGCAGAACCCATTAAGGAAGAGAGGGAAGCAGAGGAGGTCAAAGGAAGAAGCTAAGCACAGACGTGCTTTCAGCTGACGTCTAGCTTTCGCCTGATCCCAAGAGAGCTCTGGAGTATGAATGCTGTAGGAGTTTTTCCATCTTGAGGGCAAGGAGACTGCCTTTTGTTCCTTTGTCTCAGGGGCTGCAGCCCCCCACTGATGCAATGGGTCCCAGGCATCTCCAGTTGAGGCAGCTCCCTTCAGCCATCCATGATTTGCAGGGAATGCTATGGCTGTGAGCCTTTGCTGCCAACACTCACGACAGTTAGAGGATAGGTGCACCAGCCTGGGTGAGGACTCTTAGGAGCTAGTACCTTGTCTCCTATGACCTGGCTTCAGTCTTTTATTTCATTCCCCCCTTTCTATTTCCTTCTGCTGCTTCCTATAAACATTTATTCCCCCTTCCTCTTCCTTTATAAATATTAGGCTTTAAGGATCTACAACTTCTTTAACCTACCCTTCAGGGACTTGGATGATGGTTCACTGGGAGATTCTCCTGACAGCTGATAAACTAGGAGAGCATTTATTACACTATGAGTGAGTCAGATTAGATCCTCATTGCTGCATGCCTGATAACGACTCTCATCTCCCTTCTTCCTTGTGGGCAAGACCCCCCAGACCACTATAGAGGCTGGAAAAGCTGGATACTCCCTTTCTCAGCCTCCCCTGTTGCCATAGCATGGGTGTGTGATGTGACCTCATCCCGGCCAGGGGAGTTACGGAGTTGCCTGAGGACTGGTGGGAGGTGATAGTCTCACCCTTGCTGCTGCTTTTGGACAACATCATGTGAAGATATGATGCGTGAAACTGCTTCAGACCTTTCACACAAGTCCAAGACAAAGCCCACAGAATCCATCTGCAGCCCTGCTGTCATTGAGTCTCTGGATTAACTCGGGGGTCTCCCATGGATATTTTTTTCATACATAAGTGAAATCAGTCTCAATTGTTTAAATCATTTTTGTTGGATATTTTGTTCTTTGCAGCTGAAGGCACCCTACAATTTCTTTTGTAGAACTTTCTGGTGAGAGCTGGATTAGAGAATGTGGCTAAAACCCAAGATCATGAGGATCTTTCCACTCTCACTTTTCTGAATTGACAGCAGCTGGACCCATCCAGCTGTGTGAAATGTGGGCCTATTTCACGTAGGAGGGGAAGAAAGAGATAAAGGGTCTCGCTTCTATGCCAAGCAGAAATAGGAAGCTCAAAAGTACTACCAATGAGAGGTCCAAAGGTCTTCTATGCTCAAACACAGGTAGGCCAGAGAGGATCCAGCACTGGAAAGTCCTCCTTTAAGGCCCAGTGACTCTGCCCACTAGGGCAACGTGTACTGATAAAGGCATGTTTTACCCCATCAGGCTAATTATGCTTACTCCCCGAGATAAGGAAGTCAGGGTGGGAAGGGAGGTACAGTGAGTGTTGAGGGAGGGGTGCTTTTGGTTTCTTCTCTTTGGCCAGAAAACAGAAAATAGAGTGAGAAAGGGATTCTCTTATGGAAATTAATCATGGTAATAATATTGTAACCCTGTGTAAGACATATTTTACTAAGAGCTTTATATGCATTATCTCCAGTGAAGTTCAAAATAACTTCAGAAATCTGCTGCTTCTTTTCCTCTCTGACTTTCCTTTATGTTCTCTTCCCTTAAAATGTCTTCTCTTTTGTTCTGGCTCTTACAAAATCCGCCAATATTAAGTTCCAATGCATCTTCGAGGGACTCACCAGAAGCAAAGTTCGCTTTGACTGCAGTGCTCTGCCAATCTCTCCCCTTGGTTTTGTGTGCAAAGAAAGCAAAGATGGGGAATTAGAATAAGACTGACAGATGAAACAGCTCCTGGATGAAAAAAAAAAATCTTTTTCTCTTCCCAGCACTTCAGGTTTGGGAACGTTTTTATTATTTCATACATTCCTGCAGGTTACTTAAAACATTTTATACAGACCACAGTAAAACATGTGCAGCAGGAAATATTCACCATTTTGTAGAGCCTGAAACTGGAGCTACAACTAAGTATAGAAAAAAAAATTGACACAAGATTATTCTTGCAGAACATTTCCCATGAGATATTAATAGATGTTCTTTGGAAAAGAGTCCTTTAGTCAAATGAATTTGAGAGAGTTCTGGATTTCACCAAATGAAGGAATTTTAATTCCTCAACGACTGTTCTAGACTTGTCACACATTTATCTTAATTACAACTTTCTAAGAATGGGATGCAGCCTGAAGAGTTGCTCAATTGTATCATGAATTGTATCATAAATTGACCATAAATTTCATTTGATGAGGAGAACCTATTAACATTTCTGGACTGAGTGTTCTGTGGACTATGCTTTGGGAAACACTTCTTCAGCAGACCTGAATAAGTGTCCTCAAGGAATTTCCTTGTACCAATAATCTGATTACTAATGTCAAGATGTGTACATTTATCATCATCAAAAGTGTTGCCTCAATCACACTGACATGTGGAAATGTAGATATGAAAATATCACCTGATTCTCACATTTGCTATTAAGACCACTTACAATGACTTTTCTTTTTTTCTTTTCTATTTTTTTGTCCCTCATTTTCTTGCCTTAAAGTTAACCAATCAAGACCATCCAAATATGTCAAAAAGATACTTCAGTAGAGATGAGAGTATTTTTTTAATGTGAATTAAGCTCTAACACAAGAAAGAGAAAAACATAAAACCAACAATCAGAAATATTATAAATTACTCTATCTTGAACAGTACGGAATTAACTTTTTTAAGATCTTTTTTAGAAGTTCTTGTCCCTCATCGGTAATAGGCAAATTAGGACCAAACAGTCCTAATATTAATACTAGACTTGATATATATCAGTTATATAATGGCATAATAATTCATATGATTTATTAATTCATAATAATTCATATGACTCAATGATAAGGACAGCTTGGGACACCCGGGTGGCTCATTTGGTTAAGCATCTGACTTTGGCTCAGGTCATGATCTCAAGGTCCGGGATGGAGCCCCCCATCGGGCTCCCTGGTCCGCAGGGTGTCTCCTTGTTCTTCTGCCCCTCCCTCCACTCATGCTCTTTCTCTCTCTCTCTCTCTCTGTCTCTCACATAAGTAAAATCTTTAAAAAGAAAAAGATAAGGACAGCTTGCTTATTTATACTCCTGATTTATTAAGCAGATAGGCAGAGGCTTCGGATACAGAAAAAGCCCATTACTTTTTGCCAAGAAGATGAGATGAGATGCCAAGAAGATGAGAAACAAGGACTAAGAGAACAAAGAAAAACGGATAAGAAATTGCGAAATACATAGTGTAAAAAAGTATAAAAGTTGGTTTTCTGTTTGGCTAACAACTTGACAAGTATCTTCTGTATTTTTACTACTATTGTGTGCATTGTATAGTAAAAATCAGAAAGCTGCACTCTGAAAGTTACAGGAAAGTATCCACTAAGATGTGAAAATCACGAAATACCAGAAAGGTAATAGGAAAAGTACTGGCCATAGAATCAAAATAAGGGGATTCTAGGTCTCACATGATCACAGAGAGAATGTGTGCTCTTGGAAGAGGGTCGTGGGTTGTTAGATTATCATTAAGGCCAATGCTATTTCTAAATGTCTGCCATTGCCTTAAAAGTATTTGAAAATAACTTACAAGATGTTAAATGTGTGGGGCAGACATAACTTTGCCATATTTATATTTGTTTGGGCTTCCTGGAGAATGTTGCAGTTCTATGTTAAACATAATTAATTGGGTATGTCAAGATATAATGTGGAAAAAACTGGACTACTTGAGAGGGGAGTGACATAAAAGGTGAGTGCATGGTTATGTGGCTTGTGGTTTTTTTGTTTTTTGTTTTTTTGTCACATTAGGAAGAGGTGCTTTGGTCTAATTGGGCTTGGCATTTTCTTCACAAAGCCCTCGATAGTGTAGGACTTGGTAAGGTATGGGCCTTGGGAGGAGGTGTCTCTGGGCGCTCTTGCGTTCTATCTGACTGGCCAACACAGCTGACTTTCACACTGACTCCAAAGATGTCTTTTTTGAACGAGGCCAGATGGTCTCACATAAATGGAGTGCTTGCCTTTGCCCCAAATCCTTAAGAAAGAATAGCTGGAAGATGGGCTGGGGGTTGTTTTTCCTTTCAAATATATAATTATTCATGCTTTATTTATAGTCACTCTAAAAATCTAATTTGGGGAGACTTCATGTCTGCACTGTGGCTGGTTAAGTGACAAATGACCACAAACAGAGCAGCTCACCATCTACTTATCATCTCAGGGTTTCTGGGTCTGAAACTCAGGCACTGGTTCCCCACTCAGAGCCTCAGAACATGGCCATGTCCCTTTCTGGAGGCTCAAGGGAGAAATTCATTTCCAGGCTCATTCAGGTTGTTGATTGAATTCAGAACCATACAGCTGCTGGCTGATGGTTGTTCTAAGCTTCTGGAGGGCCACCTGCATGAGAAAGGCTTTAGGCCTCCTTTAAGCCAGCAACAGAGGGTGGAGAAATCCTTTTGACACTTCTCATTTCTCCTGCTCCCCTTCTGCCTCATTGCACCTGCCTTCCTCATCTGACATCCGTCTTCGGACTTCAGCCGGAGAAACTTCCCTGCTTTTCAGGGTTCCCATGTTGAGACTGGGCTCACATGGACATTCCAGGATCATTTCTCTGTCTTAAGATTCATAACCTTAATGACAACTGGCAAGTTCCTTTACAGAAGTACCTTGATTAGGGTTGAAAAGCCAGAACATGGGGATTTTAGAAGGCATCTCTTTATAAATCTGCCAACCACAGTGGTATAATTTGGAATTTCATTCGATGTGAATTTTAAAGCATATGTACAAATGAGCAATTAAATGTCATTCTCCTTCTGTACTGATTCATTCATTTATTCATTTAGCGATGATTTCTGGAAAGTTTCTTTATTATTTTCCAAGCACTGATCTGGGCATTGAGAATATAGTGATGAATGACACTAGCCCTGTGTTAGGCAGTAGGGTCACCGCTAACCACATATATGGTTATGGCAAGCTTGACCGTGGCTAATGAGACTCAGGAACTAAATTTTAAATTTCATTTTATTGTAATTAATTTAAATTTAAATAGCCTCATGTGTTTGGTGGCTACCATACTGACAGCACAGACATACTGACAGCACAGACAGAATAGTCTGATCAAAGCAGAAACTTATCTTGGCAGTGCTGTGCTAGACAAATAAAGTTCCTGCCCTCTTGTAGTTTATATTCTAGTGTGGAATTGGCTTTTTTTTTTTTCTGGAAAGGGCTAGAAAGTAAATTTTTTAGGCTTTATGGGCCAAATGGTTTCTGTTTTAACTATTCAGCTTTGCCATTGTAGCTGAAAACTGCCATAGAGACATTGTATATGAATGAGCACAACCTTGTCTTTCAATGAAAATTTTTTAAAAGATAACATAAGAACTAAGAAGATCGGTAGGGGAAGAAAGGGATAAAGAAATGGCGGGGGGTAATCAGAAGGGGGAATGAAGCATGAGAGACTATGGACTCTGAGAAAGAAACTGAGGAATTCAGAGAGGAGGGGGGTGGGGGAATGGGATAGGCTGGTGATGGGTAGTGAGGAGGGCACGTATTGCATGGTGCACTGGGTGTTATACGCAACTAATGAATCATCGAACTTTACATCGGAAACCGGGGATGTACTGTATGGTGACTAACATAATATAATAAAAAACATTAAAATAAAAAAAATATAATTTATTTATTTGAGAGAGAAAGAGCACAAGTGGGAAGAGGGACAGAGGGAGAGGGTCAGCAGACTCTGCTGAGCGAGGAGCCCAACGTAGGACCTGATCCTGGGATCCTGAGATCATGACCTGAGCCAAAGTCAGATGTTTAACCAACTGAGCCACTCAGGTGCCCCTGTCTTTCAGTAAAATTTTATTGACAAGAATAGGTAATGGGGAAGATTTGTCCAGTGGGCTATAGTTTGCACCTCCCAGTTCTTGTGGATGATTCCCCATTCACTCATCTTCTAGCTGTTGTTGTGTCTTCTCCGCTTTGCTCTGATCTTCACTTTTCCCACCAGACCAAGCATTTTAACATAATTTTATTCAGCATTCTATGGGATTTCAGCCTTTATCAGTGTGCGAGGGCTGCCGCAACAACATACCACAGACTCGGTGGCTCAAACAACAAAGTTATTTTCTCACTTCTGGAGTCCAAGATCGAGGGGTTGGCAGGTTGGGTTTCTTCTGAGGCCCCTTTCCTTGACTTGCAGGTGGCCACCTTCTCCCTGTGTGCTCACATGGTCATTTCACTGTGGATGCCCTTTCCTGCTATCTCTCTGCATGTTCAGATTTCCTCTTCTTTCCTCTTCTTAAAAAGACACCAGTCAGATTGACTAGGGCCCACACTAATAGCCTCATTTTAACTTTATTTCTTCTTTAAAGGTCTTATCTCTAAATATATTATGAGGTTCTAGCAGTTAAGGCTTCAACATGTGAATTTGGGGACACACAATTCAGCCCATCAGAAGCCTTAAGTTTTAAATGTACTGTTTTCAAACTTGCCCCAAATTAAGACCACTTGAGAGCTTAAAAAAATACATCCCTAGGTCTTCCTTAAGGGATTTGTTGAGTAAATTTCGAGTATGGTGTGAGAATTTAGATTTTTTAAGTTCCCTGGATAAGAATGATGGTCAACCAGGTTGGGAATTACTGTTCTATCAGATGCTGTGTATTAAGAACTCCAGACTAGCCTGCGTGATGCACCACATGTGACGCCCCAAAACATGGTGTTTGCATCTCTATGAACCAGTTGTGAAAATGAATTCAACTTAAACTAATTTTTCTCAAGCTGTTTCCTGATCTATGATACTTCTGAGTGAGCCAGGTGCACTTGGAAAAAAGACTAACTTCCAAGGATGAGGCCAGTTCTCCAGTATGAAGCACGTTCACTCTGTCTGCTTTTCTATAAGTGATACTGCTCACATGCCCAAGTGGTGATGATGATAAAGACACTCCGTCTGTATGCTGCTGAAAAAATATTTAAAATCATGATGTGCCCTTGATTCTAATCATCATTAAAAATTATGAGTAACTGATATCATTAACATGCATGCTATGGAGAGCCCAAGACCAGGTGGCCCCAAGCCGTCTATTCCAGTTCACTTCCCACCATAGTTATGTAGGATTGCTCTGTTGCCACCACCCAGCACTTCTCACTATGCTCATGCACATGTTTTCCTCTCTATGGAAAGTTCTTTCCCTTACATTATGCCTTTTATAAAAAAAAATGTTTCTATAATTTTTGTGTCTTCCTTACATCCTCAGGCAGAATTATTACCTCTGTTTATTACTATTTACCCTCTAATATTGTAAATTTTGTTTATGTGTTTACACTGCTCAAGAGATCAGAGAGGCCATCTGCCACCCCTCATCTCCATATTCATTGTAGATATTAATAGGTTATTATGGCACTCTTGCCTGCTTGGATATGTGTGGACTCACAACCCAGTTCACCAAAGTGTTCTAGGAAGCCACCACTAACTGACCATATGGCTTGTGAGATTATACATTCTTGCCATTCAGGTATTGAATGGAATCTTAAGAGTAGAGACTGACAATCGAAACTTGACAAATACTAATTGAATTAATGGGAACTTGACCAAAGGGAGAACAAACGTAGCTTTTTTAAAAAAATATTTTTTTTTTTTTTTTTTAGGAATAGTTGTAGGTTCATAAGCAGTTGCAAGAAATAATTGGGAGAGATCCCATGTGCCCTTTGCACAATTTATCCCAATGGTAACACCTTCCATAGGTATGGTACATCACATATCAAGAATGTTATATAAATGGAATCCTGCAGTATATACCTTGGACTTGGCTTTATTCACTCAGCATAATTCTCTGGAGATTCATTCAGGATGTTTGTGTACCAATAGTTTATTCTTTCTTGTTTGTGACTGGTATCCTATGGTGTGGCTGTACCATAGTTTGTTGAACTATTCACCTGTTGAAGGACATATGAGTTGTTTCCAGTTTGGGGATATTATGAATAAAGCTGCTATAATATTTGTGTATATGATTTGTATAAGCATATGTCTTCATTTCTCTGAGATAAATGCCTAAAGTACAATTCAGAAAAAGTAGTTGCATGATAGATTTTATAAAGAACTGCTGAACTATTTTCTAGGTGGCTATAGCATTTTACATTTCTACCAACAATGTATGAATAATGGTTTCCCACATCCTTCCCAGTATTTGATGTGGTCAATATTTTTAATTTTAGTCATCAGTGTTATTTTGGTTGCAATTGGTTGCAATTCAAAGACTCTACAAAGTTCAGACTCCTGAACTACTGGCAGTGGGGAACAATGAAAGCATTCTGAAGATGTACGGATCATGTACAGTCATGTTTCAAGAACAAAATTAAGCTATTGCGTGCAGAATAGATTGAAAAAGTAAACAACGACAAAACAAAAAACAAAACAAAAAGAACAAAACAAAACAAAAACTCCAATGAAACAAAAAACAGAAGAGAACGGATAAGTTGTGAGCCCGTTGGCAAGTTTGGGAGACATATAATTAGGAACGGATTGGAGTATGTAGGAAGGGTGGTAATGATGGAAATCCACATCTTTCTCATTCCATAGCAAAGCTTACGCAGGTAGATGTTAATTATAATTCTTACTCTCTTTCAGCCATTATTTTAACCTAAGTTACATGTTTTCCTTTCAAAAATTAGAAAACTCAGAGGTTCATAGGTATAGTTCAAGTCTATTCCTTAGGTCATGTCTTCCATAATATCCCTTCCTTCCTAGTTATTGCAATTTTAACTTCCCTCAAAATCATGCCCAATTCTGGGCTCTCCCCATTCCTCTAATTTTGATGTACCTTTTCTTTTCTTTCATTTTTCAATAGCATATATAACCTTCTAACATAAAATATGTTTTGCTTCTTTATTACAGCTGTTGTCTGTCTTCTCTGTTAGAATGAAGTTCTATAGAGTGGATATAGTGTGAGCTCAATACAAGTTTGTTGAATGCATGCATGCATGAGGAATGAATGAATGAGCAGATCAGTTGCAAAGCTGGAATTAGATTGTACCACTCAATCTTTCTAACATGCTTCTCTGGCATTTTCTTTTATAGGTTTAATAAAGTGATAAATAACTTGGAAGGTGTTCTATTAGTATTTGCAAAATACAAAACCATTTTTGTGCAGTAAGTAATTATATTGGAATTTGAAACATTTACCTTAATTAGACTCTCCAGTGATATTACAAAAACAAAGTTAAATTAAATTGATCCTTCAGTACTTATCAGTCACCTGTTACATATTGACATGGGGAATTCTGGGAGGGTCACTAAAAAGAGATGACCTTTCAGGTCATAAGCCACACTTAGGAAGGTGGGCTCTACAAATGTGTGGTCATATGACTATGCCCTGGTTAGCATGCAGGCCATGTGGGACCAGATTTTGGCTTACTCAAAGACAACAAAGGAAGCCAACCATATAGTGTTATTTCAAGGATGTCAGATAAAAACTTTGAATGTACTCCCAAATGCTTTTCCTGCCTACTTGTTGCTGCTTTTACAGGGAGGAAAAAGCAAAAAACAAACAACAACAACAACAAAAAAAAAACTTTCTACAAATACATAGGTTGCCTAAAATACAAATTCCTTTGGCCAAAGTTGAACCCTGATTGAAAAGTTCATTAAGACACGAGTGATAGCAATCTTTTCCCGAGAGGATGTCTTAATGCGGAAATACCAGTGCAGAGGCATCGCAAGCCTGATGAGAGGGACGTTGAGAACGCCAGAGCAGGTGTTTACATACAAAGAGGACCTGAAGGCATTCAGGAAGCATCTTTCTCTGCTGCAACATGGAGGATTTCAGGCCTTCCATGTGTTTGGGGATGTGGATTTACCTCTCCTAGTCCCCTTCCTTGGTCCTCTGCGAAGCTAGTTGGTAGGATGCTTTGTCTAACACAGCTTAGAGAATAAAATATTCTGATGTTCACTTTTGGTAAGTGAGTCACCATATAAGCTAAGCACCTTTCCCAACGTTCATTGGATTTAGAATAAGACTGAATTCTATCTGCTCTGGGTGAACTATTGAAAGAAGGGTAAAAGATCATTAACTTTGAACACTAACAAGTTAACTAATTACATAGCCCTAAGGAAATACTTTCTTGTGTCGGTAACTATTGATGTCTCCATCTATTAAATAGTGGGATAAGGTGGCCTCTAACTGGCTTTCCATCTCTGAGATACTAGGCCTCTTTATGTTTTCCAGGTCCTGAGTAAAACAGATCAAACCTGACATCAGTGGACAAGGTTTCTGAAGGAGCTGTGTGGGACAATTTTGTTTGAATGAATCCAACTGGGGGCACTTGGGAGGATCAGTTGGTTAAGGGTCTGATTCTTGAGTTCAGTTCAGGTCATGATCTTATGGTCCTGGGATTGAGCTCCATGTTGGCTTCTCCATTGAGCAAGGAGTCTGCTCGAGGACTCTCCCTCTCCCTCTGCCCTCCCCCCTTTCATTCTTTCTCTCTCAAATAAATAAATAAATCCTTTAAAAAAATAAATACATCCAACTCTGAAATGTGCTTTATTGTGTCAGGATTATCCTTGTCGGGCCTCAGGTTCCCCTTCTATGGACTGAAAATGTTGGACTAAGACTCCGACATCAACATTAGGTTTTATAGTTGAGACTAGTGATGTAGTGATTTCGTACAATGAAATAACTGGGCTAACATTAATTAACATAGTCTTTCCATTGGTAAGAGAACAGCTGCTTAAAATCCCTTCTGTTCCTTTATAACCCAATCAAGGTGGTAGAAAAATATGTACAAAAATTACAAATTTAAAATAAACAGGAGGGGCGCCTGGGTGGCTCAGTCGTTAAGCGTCTGCCTTTGGCTCAGGGCGTGATCCTGGCCTTATGGGATCGAGCCCCACATCAGGCTCCTCCGCTATGAGCCTGCTTCTTCCTCTCCCACTTCCCCGGCTTGTGTTCCCTCTCTCGCTGGCTGTCTCTGTCTCTGTCGAATAAATAAATAAAATCTTAAAAAAAAAAGTTTAAAAAAACCCCAGGAAACCCATACACAAGAGAAACAGGCTGGAGAGTTTTCTTTCTTTCTTTCTTTTTTAATAATTCAAAGTTATACTGTATATCTTGATCTTAGTATATAAGATTTCTTTTTTAATCTGGAAATGTAGGCAGATCTTCTCAATGATATTTGAGTTGCATAGATTTTGCAAGTCATTTTATGGAAGAAAATTCAAAGAAGACACAGCTATGTATCTGATCTCATTCATTTATTTGAGTGCCCTCACAAATATTTTTCTAATCCATTTTATTTTAGAAGAACTGAAAAGTTACCGTTTTCATTCTTTTCTTCTATCTTTCACTTTTACTAGAATTTACAATTCTTAAATCACCAGGGTCACCGTTAAACAAAGACGGGTCTCTCACTGTGTTTTCCAACATTTCAAGTTTGAATTCTTGTGGATTCTACTTGTAAAGGTTACATTTCAACTCCATCATGTTCAACCTCAATTTATTAACTAGCAGATTCTTTTCTGCTGGCCAAGCTCCTGCTTGCCAATTCCTTCATCCTTTATTTCATTATTTCATCCATTCTGTTTTGTTCATCTGCCTGCTGTAGGAGAAATGTCCTCCAGTCAGCAGATTTTCTCAGACTCTGTGAAGAGCGGGCTGAAGATCTAAGCGCTCTCCGGCCATGAGAGGGCGGGACAGCACCCGGGGTGTCCCTCAAGGTAAGAAGTCACCTCGTTACCAGATTTGATAGACTGAAACCGAAATACTGGAATACATGACATAGCAATATCTGGCTTTCGGGGCAGGTAGAAAAACGAAATCGAAGACTTTCTATTAGACTCCCAGAAAGTGCGAGTTCCTGCAGATGGGCCTGTAATTGCAACACTGCAGCTTGGCGCAGTGGAAAACATTATTGCTCTGTGTCCTTGCAACTCCCATTTGCATGCTTCCTGGATGACCGCGCTGGCAGTAATCAAACATCTTCCCATCTTGGCTGCTCATGCCTCGCTGAAGGCCCTTTATGACAACGTGCTTTGTTGCGTACCTAGGTGTTTTCCGTTTTCCTAAAAGGAGACGTTTTGAGCGAAAAGGAGCAAATGCGCCACTCAGGAATGAGATTGTGTCAGGCCAGCTCTGTGCCAAATGCCAGGGAAGTCACAGGTGTGTTCCATCTGTACAAGGAAACCCACGTGCTTGGACGGATGAGTAGGAGACTGGGATGGGATGCACCCATCGGGAAGACTCCTGTGCATCAACTCCGTTAGGAGGACAGTTTTCAAATATAAGTCAGGTTAATAAGTATCACTTCGAATTAAAAAAAAAAAAAATCAAGATCCAATAGGGATTGGGGAGGCTGCCATAATCCTCATAAACTCCAATAACATAAAAATGGTGTCTACAACAGAGATGGTCATTTTCTGGCTATGGTTTGTTGCCGTTTGCATTCTTTCTCCCAGCTCCTCCCAGAGCTAGCTGACCTCCGTTGGTTTCACTCTGCTTTGTAAGAAGAGAGGCCAGGACGTTTGTCAGATTCATGCTTGTTTCACACAAACTGGGCCCTCATACTAGATTTGAGTACTGTGGAGTCCTAAGTCGATAGAAAAGATTTTTATTTCTTCGAAAAACAACTTTCTTTTTCTCCAAATAATAATACCTTTCATGATTTTGTTGCTTTATAAGAATAAACCCGGTTTCACATATTTGCCCATTTAAGCAACACAGCACTCTTAGAAACTTTAGTTATTAAGGACATTTCATAAGGCCATTAATTTTCATTATTATTCTATTTTCTATATTTTCTGTAAGTCACTTCGAAAAGTTGAAAGAACGAAATGAACATCATGTTGTAAAATAATAACTAACTAACTAAACAAATAAATAAATAAATAGGGCCAACACAGTGGTCTTAAAATAATCCTGATTGGGACTCAGTTTCTTTGGTGCTCAGTTCAGTGGTTTCCTCCGACTTAGGGAGATAATCAGAATTAGTCTTGCTCAGCAGTTTTCATTCCGTGACTTGTTATGCCCCATAATAACTGTTAGAATACATGTTTACATTGCTCTCAGAATTAACCATTTTAATGACAATTGGGAAAGTTAGGGGTGAGGACCCTGATTGACTCACTTCTGGGACACAAGGTGAGAATGGGCAGCTTGTTAAGGTGAGTGCATTTCCTCAGTCACAAATTCCTCCACTGATTCAAGAGGGATTAAACGTGACCTGTTTTCAAGATGGTGCTACTTGCATTTAGGACCGAGAGATATAACGAACCATTGTTTCTATTCCTTATTGACTAATACTGCTAATATGAATTGCAATAAGCAGTTGCATTTATACATGGTGGGCAGTACATGGGTGGTAGTTAAACCTCTGTGGCAGATGAGGTCACTTCGGTAAATCACATAAAATGAGAGGGATAAAGGCCTGAACGTCAAACTCTGGTGAATAACAGCATTTACATATGAAAGGGACAAGTAAGATTAAACATCTGAAAAGAAGTGGGAAATATCAGAAAATAGTGTCCTGAGGATTAAAGGAGGGGGTATATTAGTGTATTAGTTTCCTAGGGCTGCCGTAACAAAATCCCATAAACTGGGTGGCTTAAAACAAGAGAAATGTATTCTCTCCCAATTAATTTAGTGGCCAGAAGCACAAATTCAAAGTATCAGAAGAGCCATGCTGTCCTCAAAACCTGGAGGGGAGGATCCTTCATTGACTCTTCCAGGTTCTGGAGGTTCCAGGCATTATTGCTTGTGGCTGTGTCACTTCTGTCCCTGCCTCCGTCTTCATATGGCCATCTACCCCTGTGTCTGTATCTTCACATGGCATTCACCTCTGTGTGTGTGTCTGTGTCCAAATTTCCCTCTTAAAAAAAAAAATTGAGAGAGAGAAAAAGAGAGAGAGAGAGAGCGCACGAGTAGGGGGGAGGGGCAGAGACAGAGGGAGAAGCAGACTCCCTGCTTTGCAGGGAGCCTGATTCAGGACACAATCCCAGAACTCTGGAGTTGTGACCTGAGCCTAAGGCAGACGTTTAACCAACTGAGCCACCCAGGCACCCCAAATTTCCTTCTTCGCATAAGTCATGTTGGATTAGGACCTACCTTAATGACCTCATCTTAATTTGATTACATCTGCAAAGTCCATTTTTCCAAATCAGATTATATGCACAGGTATAAGGAATTAGGACTTCATTATGTCTTTTGAGGGATATAACTCAAACCATACCAGTGTTTGCAGAAGAAAGGACAGTAAAACATAGGAAACCAAGCAAAGAACTGGTACGGTAAGGACTAAATGCATCTGCTGGATTTCATGATTAGAAGTTGGTTAATAACCTTATTTTCAGCAGACTTATTAGAATGATGAGAACGATGGCAGATTACATAGGGTTGGGAATTGGGTAGTGCAGAGAATTCTGTGAAGAGGAAAAAGAGAAGGTAATGGCTGGAATGAGATGTAAAGATGATGAACGGTTGTGCAAATGAGTAGGAGTGTGTGCCGTGGGGCACTTGGACGTATATGTGCATTAGAACAGATTTTCCTGCTTCCTCCAGTCTCCTTATCCCCTCCTATCAGTCTTTATTCCTAGCCAGTAAGGAGTTTTTGCCATAATAACACTGAAGTGATGCTCTCGAGGTCACTATTTGTGAGAAAAAGGTCTGGAGCAATTGAAAGCATATGCCAGCATGAAACCAAGACCATTCCTCCGCAATGAGTTGATAGTTGATACAAATGATGAGAAAGCAATGAGATGGGCCACCCTACTTGCCTGTAAGGATTGTACACTTGTATGCACAGTAGCTGAATAGATTTGCCAGGATAAATACAGGATGTCCAGTTAAATTTAAATTTTAGATTAAAAAAAACAAATAATATTTGTATAAATATATCATGCAATAGTTGGGACATGTTTAGATTAAGCATTTTTCATTGTTTATCTGAAATCTAATGGGATGTCTTGTGTTTTTATTTGCTAAATTTGGCACCCTAATAGCTGAGTAAATATCTGTTAGTAGGGGAAAAGGGAGAGAGAGAGATTGAGAGAGAGACTATGAATATAAGAGGAGTCCTAGATAATAGGAAGGGAAAAAATCGAGAGCTCATGGGAAGGAATTAACCTGAAATATAAAAAATAATAATAATTCTTTCACTGAGGCAAAGAAAAAAGGTGGATTAAATATAAATATATCCAATTAGGGGAATAGGAATTTGTGAGAATTCATTCCTAATCATCTCTACTTTTAGATGAATTAGGAGGCAGAGCCATTTTCTAGGATTGAAGAAGTAGACATGAAATTGGGAGGAGGAGCTTGGGGGGAATAGGGAACATTTGTAATAGCCAATTGTGGGGACTATATCATAAGAAGGTGGAGGTGATGATTGGTGGTCTAGGAGACCACTGATTGAGACTCCCTGTTGTGCAACCTGAGTAGAAGAGCAACCTGACTTCTCAAGAGGCTGCAGAGGAAATGGTTTAAGTTGTAGGGTATGGAGAATTGCCAAGCCGGCAGGTTCCCAAGTCTGGAAAAGGGATTGGTGAGACTGGAAAGGGGAGAGAATACTGAAAAAGGATAATCTCTCTCTTTCTCTCTCTAATGTTTCCCTTTGTGTTAGTTTATTGTTAGGCAGTCTCTTATATCACTGTGGCAAGATGCCAACAGAAGCCTTAGTCTAAGGCTTGCGTATTAGGTTGATAGAAACCGTTGATTGGCTAATCCTGGGGCTCGGCTTCATGAACTAAGATCGGGGATCAGGGGCAAGAAAAACTGAATTGCTATATGGCTTAATGGGCAGATATACTCTGTCACATATAAGTCCAGAGTTTGGGGAGGACTAGAAAGACAGAAAATGGTGTTGCGGGGGGGAGGGGGTGCACGAAAGAGCCAAATATAAATTGTATACTTTGGCTTAAGGTTTATTCTCCTTTTATAATTTTCTACGTTCACTCCACATTAAACCCAATCATATAGAACTCATGGGTTGCAAAGGAGAATTATGATGGACATAAGAAGTACCTTCCTATTTGTAGGTGAAACTGAGCTGAAATATTTTAAGTTGCTAGATGTCTGGCTCATTCTTCTAGATCCATAATGGCATACTGGCTAATAGTTATCCTAAGAGAAACACAGTAATTTGTGGTCTTCTGAGTAATAATGGCACGATCTAATTCAATTCAATAATTCAGTTTAATAAGCATCTACTGCATGTCTACTACAAAAAAGTCACTGTTTTAGAAATTAGGGAATATGGCATGCTATGTACACAGGTGTTCTCAGAAAATATTGTTGACTGGATTTATTGATACGTATGAGGGACAAAATCAATAAGTTACAAGGAATTTTTACAGGAAAAGTTTAATACTAGTAAGGATTTATGTGAATGTTATTGCAGGAATAGTTACTGTGAAGATTTAACTTTGGAATCTCTTCTTGTGTAAATCAAGATATTGTAGGTTACACTGTAATAAGGGAAAACGATTTTTCCAAATTTCAGGGGAAGAAAACAACACAGCCTTAATTTTTCCTCACGTACACGTCCGTCTTTCATTGGCAGGGTGCTCTGCTCCCTGTGGTCCCTACCGAAGGTGTCAAGGTGGAGCGGGCGGTGATAATCCAGAACACCAGTAAATAGTTCAGAAGAAAGCATAAAGGATAATGCACTGACTCTTACGTGCTTCCACCTAGAGATGACACTTGTGCTCTATGTCAACGGTCAAAGAAAGTCCTATGGTCACACCTAACTCTAAGGGGGTAAGGAAATAGAGTCTGTCCACGTGCGTGGAAATAAAGGGAAGTGAGATGGTTGCCAATTTTAATCTATCTCTATTTCTCAAATCTGGGTTAAAATATTCAGTCATTAGCTGCTGTACGATGAGGATATCATTATGAGATTTCAATGGCTACCACCATTTACAAGCGTCTATTAAATTCTAGGTATTATGCTTGCACCACTGGATGGTTAATATTGGCTTTCCCTTTTTGTAGATGAGGAAAACGAGCTGCAGAATTATATGTATTGTCCACAGTCACAAGAGCTAATGCATGACTATGTAAGTGGTTCATACTGTCCAATTCTGAGAGAATTCACAAATACCTCAGATGTTGTTACACAGGGAATCTCAGTGCCTGATAAATGCATGTTGACTAACACTCACTGAGTAATTAGTAAACCACTGACCTAAACACTGATTGTGTATTTTCCCATTTAAGGAATAAACATCTGCCCAACTGCACCAGTTCTGTAGTTTGTCCTTTCCTGGATGGATAGGCAATAAATCATTTCATTGCTATACTCTAATATTTACAAATATTTGAGTAGGCCAAAAAGAACACTCAAAGTAGAGAACATTCCATGGATAGAGCCTTAGACTTGGCATGGAGACTCCACTCTTCATTTCATCTCCATCTCTCACTCTCTGAATGAATCACTCAAACTTCTTCCACCCTGGCTTCCTTTCCTATAGAGTGAGTGGGGTTCGATCAGTGACCACTATTCACCTTGTTGATACTGTATATGGTGGTTTTTCTTTATCCACTCTATATCCATTTAGACTAATTCAACAAGGCAGAATTTGAAGCCTCTATCAGTTTTTAAAAAGGGTCTCTAGGGCAAGAAAGAAGAATGACTAAAATAATAGTAAGAATCAGACAAGGGTATGTTCAGTCCTCAGCAGAAGTAACAGCCTAGCAGGGCACGCTTGGTTTATGTCAGGTTTCGAGGGATTAACTTGCAGAGGAATCAGCATGGCTTAATTAAAGAAAATGGCACTGGATTACTCCTTCGGTGGAAGGTAGGCCTACCTGCTTCTCAGCTTGCTGCGACTTCTCCTACAGCCTAAGGTTTTCTGCTTGGCATCAGACTTAATACTGTACAATGAATCTGAATCACGTGGGAGGTGAAGTCAGAGGGACGTCAAATAAAAGGTTAAAAAAATCCAGCCATTCTGCCCTCATTTCCAGCTGTTTCATTCCTTAAAGACTTTGAGCTCATGATTCTCAGTTGGTGACTGAAATCCCCTCCTTTTCATGCTCCTACAATATTAAAATACCACATTTCTAAAATGAAGTGCTACAGCAGTGGTATGAAAAGTAGGCTATTTTACAGAGTCAAACAACAATTTTCTTTCGAGACAATAAACTTACCACACCAATTTTTCTCAAGTGACAATAAACATACCAAAGAATGACTTCTTTCTCAACATTTAAAAGTTAAGTGCATTTGCTAAAGAATAGGTTATATGATATGAAAAATGCATGCTGCATATAAAGTAAAGTTGTAATTATTTCAGTTCAATCATAACATTATGTAAAAAAGATAGATGCTATTATATAATTCAGCTACAATGACCAACTGGGTCTCTAAAGCTAGCGGTTCAAGAAAGATTGAACTACTTGGGAGCATAAATAAAGTATTTCAGGTGTCCAGCCAGTTATTACCGCAGATCATACCCAAGGAGTACAAATGCCTTAATATATTTTGCAGGCGCCAATCTACTACTTACTACTTCAGATAAATCAGCCAGACTTACTAAACAGAAACAGCCAACATTTCTATAACTTTTTACTATATATAATTTTTTTCACAAAAGTTATTTGATAGAGTAACACCAAAAAGAGGGTTTTATATTAATTCTCACCTTAAAAGAAAGGAAGCTGAAGTTCCGTGTCCAAATCTCAGGTTGCAGTGGTGAGACAATGATACAAAACCAGGTCTGTAGCCTCCAGAATCTACACTCTCTCACTGTCACACATGAGCCCTAAATTGACCATTATATTATCTATTGCCCTCAAAGAGATAGTGACAAATGAAGTAGGATACTTCTGATATAACCTAGATATAGTGGCCAAGACAAATAATTAATTCAAGAAGCAGGTATTTATTGAGTGTCTACTATGTACAGGGCATAGCAATGGGCAAGACAGATCTAAATGCCTGCTTATGGATTTTATTTTATTTTTTTGAGAAAAAGAGAAAGAGAGAGAGAGAGAGAGAGGATAGGGGTAGAGGGAGATGCAGAGAGAGCATCTTAAGCAAGCTCCCCACCCAGCATGCAGTTAGGGAAGATCCCCTGAGAATGTGGTATTTAGCAATAATTTAAGTCAAGGGAAAGAGATGGAAATGAAGGTGAACTGTAACTTACAGGATTATTAGGAACAAAACTGAGAATGCAACTCTGTCACAGACTCCCAAACCTCCTAAATCCTCCACATCCGACTGCAGGTAGAAGGTAGGAGGATAAGCCATGCTCAACCATCATACATTAGCAGGTGCTCCAGAGGAAGCGAACTTTGAGCTGATTCCAGGTGGTGTCGGTGGTGAGTGGAGTGCTGGTAGGCAATCACAGGGAACGCCAAGCTAACAAACTGCCATTCCCTTGAGGGAAAGGATGCTCTTCCACTTCCCATATTGGGAGAGAGTTCCAGGACAAGGCTCTAACTTTTTCTCTCCCCTTTTCTCCTAAACACCTGTCCTCTTTGCTTCTTTTGTTTCCCTCATCTTTTCTTTCCAATTTCTATAAAATGGGAAAAGGAAAAGAGTTTGAGAAATGGTAATTCCTCCTTTCCCACCCCCTACTCCATAAATTTTACTCACTGCTCATCTTAAAAGTTGCTTTTTTTTTCCTGACTATACCTAATTCTCTTTTCTCATGTAAACTCATTCTGTTTGAGAATTTAAAAAATAAAGACTATGTTTGCATGCATAAACAATTGATTCCATTGGGTGATTGATGAGTTTAATCTTTGAAGCATTCAGCCAAAACCATTTTAACCCTTTGTTTGCTTTTATTTAGGGAAACATACCATTTCACTGAATTATTACAGTCAATTTGGTTTGCCAAGTGTGGGCACATCCTACAAAAAGAAATAAAATTGAACCTAACCGTCCATCTTCAGTTAATTTGGGCTATGTAAAATATTTTTACTGTAATATTTCTGGATAATAATGGAAGATAAAAATATTCTCACTTTCTCCCCTCTTCCACCTCCAACAGGTGCATTCAATATTACACCAGATTGCCTTCTGTGATGCTGTCCCAATGAATCATCCATCTGGGTTGCCTTTATCCTTTTTTAAATCACAGTGATGAATACCTGACTTTAAAATTTTACAGATGGTGTCTCGTTTTGGTTGGCTTTACTTTAAAAGAAAATTTATGATTTATCTGGGGGAAAAAGAGCTCCACATCTCACAGGTTTCTCAAACCTTTCCAACATTTTAAATATTTGCTGCTGTAGAAACTAATGGAATGCCCTAACCTGATTCATAGATGCCAGTAGGGTTAAATTCTGGGCTTAAGTTATGAATAGAATTGGAAATGACATTTTGAAAATTTAGAGTTTCTATAGGTTTAGGAATGCGCAGACTTAGAGAAAGTCTAATTGAAAGGCTATTAGTAGTCATCAATCTGTACTCTTATTTGATCTTTAAATCCAGTATATAGTGGCCAAATAAATGTTGCCCAGTTCATGCTTAGGCACTAATAACACGGCTCTCAAAATATACAGGAGGCTCATGCTGTGTTTGGTTGGGAAAAAAATTGAAGAGAAGAATTAATTAGAAATATGATACCCTCTACTGTCTCTATAGAGGAGAATGCCTTTGTCCTTAACATTTAAAGTATCTAATTTCAGGACAAACCTAAATATTCTCATGTGTTCTCAAAGATGTTAAAAAGAAACTTGGGTTCATAAGAGGATAATGACTGTATTTTCAAACAATAATAGCCAAGAAATATAATTTCTCCAAAATTCTAATTTGGTCTATTTTTTCTAATGCACATACTTCTCTGAAAAGGATTCTAAGGTTGACATCCTCTTTGAACATCTTTTCTCTAATTACAATGAGAACATAAAATGTGTTTTTATGAAATTATATTGCCCAAACTATTAAGACCAATATGTGAACTATTTAATTCCTCTTGTCTCTGTTTTAAGCACATGGATTTATTTGTATGCATTTTTTATTGCCTTGTACCTGTATTAGTCACACTTATTTAAAAATTGAATTCAAAATAAAATAAGTAAAATTAAATAAAAATGGCTATCTTAGTATCAGAACCTGTCTTGAAATGTCTAGCTTCATCTTACTTAGTCCACATATGGTATCTCTGTACCTTAACTCATTAGCTATTTGAGATGAGAGTAATTATGTCCTGGAAAATAGTATAACCTTTTTATTCTTAAGCAGACAGTTGATGCTTTCTACAGGTTTCAAATGATTTTAAAGACTTAGTGTGTATTAGCGCTGTGGTTAAAAGTTCACTCCCAGGAGTCAAATATCTTGTGTTTGAATGTTCGACTTCTACTTTTTCACTATGTGACTTGAACTAATTACTGAATCTCATCCTTAAGATGTGTAATAATTATACTTCTATTATAAGGCTAGATTTAAAAAGCTATATTCCTTGCAAAAGTGTTCATCTCTCTGCCTATCACAGATTTTAGTTATTACTACTTGTAATTTTTCCTTAGCACAAATTTGAATTGATAATGCTGACAAAGGATAGTTTTCTGAGGCATGCCGCATTGGCCAAGAGTCAATAATGTCATCTGCCTATTTGCTTGACCAATTCATCCCAGTTTCCCAGAGATTTGCTGAGTGTTAGTGCTGACAGCCCTATATCCTGCGAAACATTCTTTCACCTGCCTGAGCAAACAAGGATGAATGGTAAATCTACCTCCAGCCTAGATTTATGATTCTCTAATCTCACTTTCATCTCTCTATTTTTTTTTCTATGGAGTAACTCCTGAATTATGATAATTAATTTTAAAAACACCTAAAATCTTACAACATGTATCATTTAAGAATGTAAAGCTTTACTCTAATTTTTAAATTCTGGATTAAGAGAAACATGCTACCTTGTTAGGACAGGTATTATTAAAATGTGTGAGCATGATTATTTTTGAGAGAGCACAAGCAGGAGGGGCAGAGGGAGAGGGAGAGAGAGTATTAAGCAGACCCCATGCTGAGCACAGAGCCTGATGCGGGGCTTGATCCCACACACCTGAAATCATGACCTAAGCAGAACCCAAGAATCAGAAACTAAACCAACTGCCCCACCCAGGCACCTCTCATAAAATCAAATTTGTGACCAACTCAGGACTTGTCTAATATTGAGTGAAGGAAGGAATCTCCAAAAGGATTTAAATCAAGTTATTCTGAAGTTATTCTTGGGGATTTAAATCACTAAATCCAAGGATCTAAAAGGATCAATGTGTATGTGGTGGGGGGGCGGTGAGGGGACTGGGAGTATATACACCTAGCAGCAAGTAGACCCAAATTGTACAAATGTTAGTTTCAAGACTTCTCCAGTAAGTAAAACTTACACATTTGGGCACCATTGTTTCCTTTTGAAATCTGATGAAACTTATGAGTATTCTCCCTGAAAAATGCATAAACAAACATATGCACATGTATTTTATTACATGTTTAAGAGTTTCCCAGAAACCCTGAATATTAGCCATGAGTGTCAGTTCATAGCTCTCCAAGAAACTAATCACTACTCAGGGTAAAATCAGCCTATACTTTGAGATTTCTTCAACTAGCTCAGGTATTCTAGACCCTAACCCTTGTGCTCTTTCAATCTCTAAAATAAATAAATAAAATTTTTTTAAATTTTGATTTTAGTATGTGGAAAGCCTGTATTTGATAGAGCATTTCTGTGAGGACTTTGTTGTTAGAAACAGGGATTAATATTATTATTATGACAGTAACAGAGAGAATGTGTTAGAAGAGGGTAGACAAGAAGTCTTGCTCTAGGTTGTATAGACAGTATAACTGTGTTATATACCCTAATCATGGGCTTACGTCAGTGACTAAAGAGCACTTCTAATTTTCAAATGAAAATCATTTCTTTACGGTAGCATAAAATAGCATATGCTGAAAGATCATCATAGGCAAAACCATAGGAATTTGGTGTTTGAGAGGTGAACTATAGTTGTAAACACAAAATGATCCTAAGCTCCAAGAAATGGCTTCTGAACAAGAAATAGATTAGGAAAAGTGGTTTCAAGACTAAATTTGAGAATAAGAGCATTAAAGGAGCATCTTTATGTGGTGACAATGCATGGGTACATGGATGGACATGGCAATTTACAGAGGTATATACTCAAAATTGCATAGAAATGTAGTAAGAGATGAGTTCTCTGTCATTCAGGCAATAATGCTCCTTGTTGGACATAATAAACTTAGTTGAAAAAGCATTGCATAGAATTTATCAGTACCTCTAAGTTCATAGTTGCTAATGTTAAATGGACCTTCAACACTGCTTGGGAGATCTGTTTCTTTCTTTTTAAATTGACTTGAAATTCCATATAACATATTGTTTATTTCAGTATTTCACAGTAGCGTCAAACCTCTAGGCTTCCACCATTTTCCATGCTCAGTAAATGATTACTTATTGCTTCACAGAGAAAGTATAAGCTGCTAGAGAGGAAGATGTTCAATTCCTGAAACCAAATATGCCCATCTGCTACAATGGAAGTGATAGTAGATCTTCTACACCTTCCGTTCAAGTCCAACTTCTTCACTGTTGCTCAAGTCACTCTCTTCCTGCCACCACAGGAATATTGTACTTTACATTATCTACTGTCTCCTGAGTCTTGTTACTCTACTTGAGCTTTCTTATTTCAGCTAAACTTGCCTCTTTCATTTTAATGAAAGAGAAAGAAGAAAGAAAGAAAGAAAGAAAGAAAGAAAGAAAGAAAGAAAGAAAGAAAAGAAAGAAAGAAAAGAAAAGAGGAAAGAAAGAAAGAAAGAAAGAAAGAAAGAAAGAAAGAAAGAAAGAAAGAAAGAAAGAAAAAATCTTCCCTCTGTTTTGTTTCCTCCCACTCCTGCACTTTACTTTGATTCCCTCCCAACAATTTTAGGAGGTGTCTCTACTCATTGTCTTTACCTGCTGCACTCCATACTATCAGTTTTCCACTCCCAAACTGGTTATGCCACCATTGACCTCAGCATCATAAAGTCCAAAAGGCAAGCTTTCATTGTTATCTTAGTTGAAATCTCAAACACTTTCAGTGTATTTGATTTTCTTTGAAACAATTTCTTTTTTTCTTCCTTGAAACAGTTTCTTGATTTGACTCCACCTACACCAGAAACTTCTGTTTTTCACTCAACTCATCGGTCAATCTTTGCGCCCTCCTATCTCTTTTTTTCCACTCAATCTTCAAGGTTGACATTTCATCCGAAGTTTGACCCTTCCCTCTAGTGCTCCCTTTCCAGGCAATGTCTGGTTCTCCCCTCCCTCAAACTCAACTGTTGACTTGGTCCATGGGTTAAATGCCTCAAACTCAAGTCTTCTAAATCAAATCAGTCCTCTTTTACTACAAACCTGCTCTTGACCTGGATTCTCCATCTCGATAAATGACACCTTCGACCAGTATTCTTCTCAATGTAGAAACTTGGTTATCACCTTTGATGCCTTCTTCTACCCCCAACCACACTCAATTACTTTCCATTCTCTCAATTTTGCTCACCTCTCCTCATATCTAACATCCTTGTCTAAATCAATAGTGTCCTGTACTTGTTCTCCTCCTATTCACTGTTACTTCTTCAATAACCTGCCTCTTTCTCTTTCTTCTCTAACCAGCCAGAGTTGTCTTTACAAAAGCAAATCTGTATCATGTTATCCCCCTTCTATTATCCATCAATGGTTTGCCAGTGCTCCTAGAATAGCCTCCAAAATCTTTAACATTAACTATAAGGTCTTAAAATTATGTCACGCATTGGTCTCTTAGCCTCATATCTTACCATCCCCCAACACACTGTCTATGATATAGTCACTTTGGTTTACTTTCAATTTTTCAATTACCCTGTGCTCCTTCACACCATAGAGATTTTATGCACATCTAAGCAGCTTTTTACCTACCCCTGCACCTAGCTAATTCATCCTTCATTTCTTAGCTTAGGAATCATTCCCTTGGACCCAGATTAATTTTCACTGTATCTCTCTTTCTTAATACTTATAACAACTGTCATAGGTGTAATTATTTGTCATTATTTGTTTAAAGATTTTATTGCCAACATGAAGCTCCATGAGGCCAGGCATTATTTGCATTATTTACAGCTGTATCATTAGTCATTTGTTGAATGAAAGAAGATATTCCAATCAAATCCCCTTTGTGATAACTTCTTGATTAAAGTTATTACAAAAAAAAAAAAAAAAAAAACCTTGGAAAGCTAATACAATAAAACCACCACTTTTAAAGTCTTCTCCAGTGGCAAACAAAGGTATTTTCAGAACTCTTCTCAACTGTTTGTAAAGTCCATTTATTAATGTGTGTATTTATTTGTTTGCCTACTTGCTTACAATATTATAAATATTGCAAATAGTATAAAAAGCTTATATCAAACAAACAAAATGCTGTGCTTCTGTGATTTGGAAAGTATTATAAATAAATAACATCATGAAAGAGTTTAGCTGAAAAGAATCTAAATTACAGAGGTGTGAGCAGGGGTAAGGAAACCAGCAAAGGATGGTGACACACATGAGATCAGCCACAGAGTGAAACCATCATCACGCAGAGGTCTGAGAGGGAACAGGAAGTGTTCCTGGAGCCTGGTGTGTAAGCCCATGGAAGAGGGGCCTCTTACCTGAAGCTGAGACATGAAGAACAGTTTCTGCTGAAGCACAGTGAGACTGAAAGGGACCAGGGTGTGGGGAGGGGTCATTCCTTCACCTTCTCACACATAACTGCCCTTTGGTCTCTCACTGATGCCTCTCACTGGTCTAACCCAACAAGAAATCAGGGGACAAGGGGGAGAGCAGGGTAGAGAAAAGTAGAGAATAGTCTGCTGGATCAAGTTTGAGTAGGAGAGAGAGCCTCAGAGAATACTCAGCATGCCTCCTTTCTTTCTTAATATTGTGTGAAGGTGGTTCGTGTGTGTGTGTGTGTGTGTGTGTGTGTGTGTGTGTGATTTTATCTGTTCCAGGTAGCCTAACAGTACAATTTTAGTTTTCTCATTTCTAGTATGACCCTTAATAATTGTTTTTCCTTAGATTCTTTTCATACCGTACTGAATTTGGGAGGAAAGATGACTAAATAAGGATGTTTTTAAATTAAAATTATGACCCAAAAACTTTTCAGACCATCATGTGAATAAGATACAGGAAGAGTTTTTTATGAAGATATGACCAACGTGTAACTGGTATCATCACGACTAAGAGAAAGCTAGTATCATGTATATGACAACTCAGAGATGCGTATAAATGCTTTAAGTCAGAAGTGAAATTGATTTGGACAAGGCAATATGGTAATAGGCAAGAAACAATAGAGGTAGATAATAGTCAATAAAAGAGTTTGTAACTAGAACATAGGATTTAATTCTACCTTAGAACCCACTTAAATAGTATTGTAGGTCAAGATTCTTATTAGTTTACAGTTGGGATAGCTGAGCCTGTCCTTGTCATCTTTGTTACTTGCAATTAAGCAAGAATGGTGTGGCCTGATAATAGACATTCTGTTAGGCTGACCCATATGAATTGCTGATAATTGCCCATTTGACCTAGAAAAACAGTTAAACAGTGGTACCATCTAATATGTAAATGCATGGTCGCTCTGTGAGTTTTCAAATAAATAGCTAGATAAATACATGCATTCTGGCTTTCTGAAGTTTATTAGTTTCTTCAAAGTACTTGGCTTTTTAAAAATAGTATTCATTTATTTGGTAAAATACTAGCAATTTTTGAAGGAAATATATAATATTTGTATTATAGCCAACAAATAATGCATCTGTGCCAGAATTAATGTCTTTGACATAGCACTTTCTGAAAGTAATTTGTTTATCTCTTCCATAGTACATGCTTGTACAAAATTCTTTTGTGAATATAACACATAGACTCATCTTTTTCATTAAGCACTTTGACTGTAGCCAGATGCTGTGGTGATGGGGGAATTTCAAATCTCTCTAATATATTTTAAAAAATAGCAAAGCTACTATTTCATCTTTGACACTTTTAATATTTATAAAAGTGTTCTATGGGTATATTCTTTTATTCAATTTTCATGTTTTCACTTCTGTAGAATTTAACAGGAGCAGAGAGTGTTAATGAGAATATCCTTTGGCAGTATTTTTCAAAGCTCCAAATCCAAAGACTTCTACTTCTTTGTTATTGGAAACAAACAATAATTTTGATGTGTGAAAGACTTAATAAGAAACATGTATTAAACTTATTTTTAATACAAGCTTTCTCACATTGGTATTATATATTGCATTTTTGTACAAGGGAGATATGTAATACCATCTAGAGAGAGGTTTATATTTAGGCTTGTGACAATTTTTAGGTAAATAATTTGCTTTTAAATTGATGTTTAAAATTATTCATATGATAAAATGCAATTGAAATTAACTTGCAAAAAAACATTTTTTACTCTAATGAAATGTAGTGGTTTTTTTCTGTGTGTTTGGGTCTTCAATAAATAGGAGATTGAAAGTGAATATAAAGTCCTTAACTTCATAAACTACTAATTAGCACATCTCAAAATCCTATTTCACTACAAATAAACTTAAAAAAATAAAGAAAGAATAAGGAAAAGAAAACTCAATATCAATACAAAATAATGCCAGGAAGTATACCCCCATGTGCTGGAGAGTTTACTTTACATGTTTCCCAAATTGGCTTCATCCTTTAGTTGACTAAAGATGGCAGGTGACACTGACCTGGGTCATGTGTACTGAAGGTTGATAAAGGACAGGAGCAAAGCCCTCCTTCATTGCCTTGGCAGGCATTTCCCTCTACATCACCATGGCTCCAACTTTTGTTTTCAGGGGAGAAGTTTCCATGAAAGCAAGGAATCTGAGGTTACAGCCAAACACGAAACAAGGGGAGTTACTATAGCAATGGCCACCTCTGCTCAGGTTTAGCCCGGATGTCAGCTCAACATTTGCTCAGGGCAGGTGGTCTCAAAGATTTGGCTTACAGATTACTTTTTCAACACTTGATGGAACTGGAGAAGCTGCCAAAAATAAGACAACAGCAAGAACCAGGCTGGCTGGACAGCTGATCGAACCCCTCTCTATGTGCTAATAATTAAATCATTTCACATCTCTGAGCCGTCACATGTAAATTGGTATGTGTCTCACTGGTCTCAGGGCAGCGTTATGGGCTTAGTTAAGAGACAATATTCAAAAATTCTTTAGCAGCTACCAAGTATTAAGGAGGTAGAAGGTGTAGGGTTACAATTGTATTTAATAGCTAACTTGAAGGCATTGATTTGGAAAACTTCTCTAAAAAAGAAATGAAGGCATGATTTCAAAGAAAGTGAACTAAACCATTTGAACTTTTGAACAGTCTCTACTCAGAGCTTTATATGTTGCATTCCTCTGTTGTGAGGATTCAGTCTATCACTGTAGGTCTTAAACATAAGTATCTGATGCGCTTAATAAAAATGGGATTCCCTAGAGATTCCCTTTGTTACTCAAAGTCAGTGCAATTTTTTGAAGTCTGGTGATTCTGGTGAAGCTGGATGGAGTGGGACCATCCAGCTTCTGTGCTCTTATGGAATATCCTAGCATTTAAGGGTGTTAGCCTTTGGTCAACTGTGATATTTATTACCTATGTACTCTTGGGCAATGGTACGGACTGCATTTTTTCTGTGTGTCCACAAAATTCATTTGTTCACCAATGTGAAGGTATTTGAATATAAAACCTTTGGGAAGTAATTAGGTTATGAGGATGGAGCCCTCGTGAGGCGATTAGTGTCTTTATTTGAAAAGACAGGAGAGCTTCCTTCTTTTTTCTGCTCCCAGGCATGTGAGTATACAACTTGAAGATTGCCTTCTATTAACTAGAAGAAGGACTCACACCAGAACCCAACCGTGGTGGTACTCTGATCTTAGACGTTCATGCTCCAGAATAGTGAGAGATATATTTTTGGTCTTTAAGCCTATGGTAATTGTTACAGCAGCCTCAACTAACACAGGCAAATGTGTTTATTTTTCCATTCATTTATCATTCATTCATTCATTCATTCAGTATTTATTGAGCATCTATTATGCTAGATACTGGGATAAAAACAACCAGACTGAAAAACTTCCTCTTGAAATTCTGATGCGAGTGGTAGAAAAGCAGATAGCAAGCAGAAAAATTGAAAGACAATTCATACTAGGAGAATACACATGTTTTAATAGAGAATAGTCATAGGATTTAGTTTAGTGAGGTAGGCAGAATTCATGAAAACACAGTATTATTTGGCCACTGACCACATCAATGGTGTTCATTCTGAGACTACAGATATTTTAAACATTCTGTTTTCTCATCTGTAAAATGAGAATAAATTTGGGAACCATTTCAAAAGGTTGTTGGGAGGATTAAATATGATCCCTGTAAAGCATTTAGCAGATTGTCAGGTAGATAGCAAATGTTAATTAAGGGTTAACCATTACTATTATTATTATTATTATTATTATTTTGGCTCTTCGTATAGTGGAGAAACAGAAAGCACTAAATAAACCAAACAAAACTATTAGGTAAATGATGTGATCACTTTCCTTCTTTTTGGAATTTTACCAGTGACTCAAGAGAGAAAATGGCTATATGATAACAGATTTAGACCTTATGTAGATTAAAATGTATCTTTATATATATCACATATATCTGTTTATATATAATAAATATATGTGTGTATATACGTATATATGTATTTTTAATTATATATATATATATTTTGCCACAAGGTATAGGAAAAAACATCTTTAAAGTGGTCAAATAAGTAGAATTCATTGTCTTGCTGAATGTAAGGCTGTGATTAGGGGCTTCAGACTGAGGTCAGACCAGGAGTTTCGATCAGCCTTCATTCGGATGCAATTTCCCATCAGTCTCCGGTTCTGTTTGGCTCTTCCAGCGCTTCATCCGAGCAACGAAATGGTGATAATAGTGCTAGGCCTCATATCTGAACCCAACTAGATCCAGTGGAAAATAGATGATTGTTTCCAAAGGATTTTTCAGTAGTGAGATTTCTTTTCTTTCTCAGAAACCGCAAACGTCTCTCTGCATCTCCTTTGGCAATTGAGTCACTTGCTTATTCTTGACCAATCTCCCTAAGGAAGAGAAATGCCATTTGCTCATTGACATAGACCTTCCCTTTCCTCTCCAACCACTGTGAAAAGGGCAATTATCCTGATTGTTGTGGGCTCATCGGGGCCAAGCCTACAGTTTAAAAAACAAATCTTAAATCACTTGACTCTACAATGCAGAAGGAACTGTTGAGACTGCAACACACTCTGTAAGTCGTTCTGGAATCCTTCTTAATCTCACACCGTGCTTTAGTGCGTCACATTGTAAGTCTAAGGGAACCAACTTGAAGTGTCAGAGAGCAAGTAAAGGTGACTTGAGGGGGCAATACTGTGAGCTCAAAAGCAGAGTTGTTGCTGATGCTGTGTGTGTGTGTGTGTGTGTGTGGTGTCAAGCTGAAGTTCAGAGATATATAGGGATAAAGCAGGTGTTCCTTCATTCATACGTTTATTAAGTGCCTAGACACTGAATGCCTGGAATGCAGAATCTGCCCTCTGGGGTGTGGAGGTGAGAGTGAGAAAGGAGTGAAGAATAAGGATGGAGTATAACATTGGGCACAATGCATCATTCTGAAAGGTAAGTTAGGCTAAAAGAGGCTGTCTTATACCCCCTATGTCCAGAGAAAGGAGAAAAAGGGACAAAGGGAAGAGGGTAATTGTTTTACCAAATGATGTTAAGATCTGTTGCAGCATTTAACACAGCCTTAGTCCTTTGAGTGCCACCTTTAGAATATTTGTCCAAAATCACATCTCATCTGGATTGTTATTTCCTTACTATTTTCCTTAAAGAAACTCTTTCAAACTTAATTTAAGTTTATTTCTATCTTACTAATCCCCAAAATGACCAGTTTAATATGCTTATTATATTTTAATATGTAGTCATTAAATGCCTAATCCAATTTTTAATAGGTAAAATGAAAAAAAAAAAAAACAATCTCTCTGCAAAGCACTTGAGATAATCTTCCACCAGTGGAACCTGTCTCACACTTTGGGAAGCATGGCTTTATTCTGGTCATCCCTTTGGGAGCCCCTAGATTTTAATTTTAGCATGCAACACATCCACAGAGCTCTAAGGCTCTGGGTTTGGATGTCCTTTAGTTCAGCAACTCTCGGGGAGGCATTTTCTGGGAATTTCAACTTTTATTTTTAAATCTCCCTAAGCCATTTTCATTCACCCCTGTGGGTGAGTCCTGAGAAAGTTCCCTTTATTCCTTTCCCAAGATGGAGTTAGAAGTCACATGCCTTTATCCTCCATCCTCTGCTCACAGCCCTGATGCCCTGGACTCAGCATCTGGAGTGAACACTTTCTCCATTGTAGTTTAGTCAATGTATCAACTATGACATTTGCCTTTTACAGATTAAGGAAAAAAAAAAAGAAAAGACGTCCCCTCATGTGCCACTTGTGCTAAATCTCCTGACACATTTATTTTTGATTTATTGCATATTAGATTTCAGGTCTTCAATTTGTATCTTTCCGGCAAATAGAGAGTGTCAGAAGGTTATGTCTTAGCATATGTCTGGAGCAGTACGTACATAAAACACAGACACATTCAAATGGCAAAGCTCAAAGAAGGAAACAAAGGACACGCTGTAAGTGTTTAACCCGAATTGTTCTACCCTTTCTGCTGCAGAAGTGTCGGAATATAAAGGGGCATCATTTAAAGATACCGTAGATTATTTCTGAAGTTGTTCGTTGGTAGTTGTGTTTTGTCCTGCATTTAGGTTGAAAGCAATGACTGACTTTTGGAAACATGGTTTTTAATTGCAAAATATACAACAAGTACCAAAGAGAAGCTTTTAAAAAAAGTTCATGTCGATTTTCAAATTGTGTCATGATGAATAAAATCAGGAAAAACATGAACAAATTCCTTCTAACAGGACTTTCATCAGAATCATTTATAAAAGCAGATTCTCTCTCCTCTATCACGCAGTTAAGAATACTATTTAGACAATGATAATCATACAGGAGAATTAACTATTTCGTTTGAAATTTCTTATTTTGTTATTAATAAGCTTAGACGAATGGCTTCTGACTAACGTTTATCAGCTAGGAGTCTGACAATCTGAGCCGGGCACAGCCTCTCAGACTCTCAGTTTCTTTAACTAGAAAATGGGCATAATAATAACTGAGTTAACAGCTGCCTTGTAGACTTATTAAGGGAGCTGAGTGAGAAAATTTATTGGAAGCTGTTTTATAAATTCTGTGGGCCTATAAAATGTACAGCAACATTGTAACACATATATAGCACGCAGGTAATATATTTATAAATTACATGATTTATACAATATAAATTAGCACATATTACAATTATTTAATGATGATCAATAATGCCATGCAACTTCATACATTTAATGTGTGGCCGGGATTCATAAACATGCTTTCTATTTAAAATATTATTGTCTATCTATGTCTAAAAGGGCTTTGACATGTAGTTCTACTGGTTTGGTCTTTAAGAATATTTCTGGATTATTTGTGATTAACATGGATTTTAATACTGAATTAATTGCTTTAGTTGCTTAGAGTTTTAACTTTTATTTTGTATGTTTTAAATGGCTTCTGCTAGAGTCATCTTGTTAAATTGGGCTGTATAAACATGTAATTATTTATACCAATTCATGTTAGGGCTATGGCGTAAGGACTGCCAATTTCCCACCATTGCAATTATAACCATAACAGGTCTCAAGTTATTTGAATTAAACAGTTCACTGTCTTGAAACCATACTTTTTGAATTTTTCCTGCAAGTTATACCTTCATTAAATTTTTAAAAGTAAAATTACTTTATACATATATATGTTATATATACAGAAATTTAAACTGTGTGAGAGATGTATTCACAATTCTTAAAAAGTTGGTAATTCTGACCTCCAATATATGTTTCAGAAACAGTAAATAAAACATTCCCTTAAAAAGATGTTCTTCATACTTCAAAATAACTTTAATTTCCTTGGATGTGAGTACTAGGTAATTAAGTAATCCCTGTTATACAGGGAAAAAAAGTGTTAGATGTAAATACATAATTCTGACACCACAGTTAGCAGAAATGTTATCATTAAGGGTTTTCTACATTCTTGAGGAAAGTAATAAATACCCCCAGGGCTGTCTTTTTTTTTTTTTTAAAGAAGCATTAATCATATCGACTATAGAGTTCTAGCAGAGAAACAGGAAAGCACAGAAGACATAGCTAGCAACAGATAATTTTTGAAGGAAAACATTTTGTTTGTCAAACTTGGCTAACATGAATGTCATTATTAACCAAGATTTGCTATCATAAAGTATCTCTTATAGTTCTCACAATTCTTAATTCTATAAATTGAAATAGATGTTCTTTGCCATTTTACAATACCCGAATTTACCCCTGGTTTTAGAGATAATTTTATTTTCTTAATGGATGATTCTCACTAATTCATTTGATTTGCCTTATGGGATGCAACTACTGATGGTGGTTTGATCTGGATCTAAGCTTGATCTCTTGCCTACTTCTGAATCATCAGCAAAATTCGCATAATTGTGTCTAGGTAAACTGAACATCCACTGAATGTAGTTATGTTTTCACCATTAATTCTGGCAAAACTTTTTTTATAGTGATGTGGAATGTTTGCATAATTAGACTTTTCAGGGTAGATCAAAGAAGTCTGTGTCTGAGAAAGGAAAGGTTGACATGATGTCCTATTACATTTCAGAGCCAAATATGTACATTAGACCCATTTTCAACAAGCTCAAGCCACTTTCAGAATGTGCCTGATTTGGATCAGATTGTCTTTTTTTTCCCCCTTCAGAGCTTGGCTTCACTTGTCACTTTCATATTTTTCTTAGAACAAATGAGCTAAGAAATTCCTGAGCAAAAGTTGTGAAACTCCATAATCACCACTAAACAAATTTAATTTAGCAGTTTATCTGAAAACTATTCATCAACAGGGGAAAAAATACACCAGAAAAACACTTGTGGGGGTATGTGTTTTTCCAACGTCTCCTAAATGAATTTTCTTGATTGTGTATGCTGAATCATTTGGAGGCACACATAAAAGAAATTTGACATACATGTAAGTGATTTGTAGGCAGAGACAATATTTGTGCTCAAATTTAAGCTAATTTTCTCTGTAGTTCTGTTGCTTTGCACTCATAAAAGATTACATTTAATTCATTCAATTCAGATGATTTCAGACTTTGTCCCTGTAAGTAATATTAATTGTATTTGAATTGCAAATGACCACATAATCTCATTTTTAATTTCAAGCCTGGGGACCAAAAGATTCTACTAAAATCCAAACAGATGTTCAACATGAAGAATGTTTACAGACTTACTGAATATAAAATGTTTTTGGTCACTAAACTTTTTTGATATTAACAAAAGGTTTTTACAAAAAGAAACCCATTTTTGTGTGTGGCCTTATTTACACAGCAATTGTGTGTGCAATCAATTATTAACAATTCTTAATTTCTACATTATAGAGTTAGGGTGTCACGACAATGTATTTACAAAATAAATATCTGGACTTCTACTTTTGGTAAGATAGGATAAAAGGGACAACTTTAACCTTCCAGTGTTCAACAAAATTTCTTTATTTAGGAAATGGTTTTAATACTGGACAACAAGCAGTGAAGTTCAGTGATACTGGAGAAGAGGGAAGTAAACAAGCTACATTCTACAATTGCCCCACCTTACTACCTGTAGAGTTTCCAGACCATGGTACAGAAGGAAATGGAGGCAAAACCATGTGGTTACCCTACAATAAGGAGAAGGATTGGAAGGTTTAAGAGGACCAGGAGTGGGGGTTCCTTGGACAGGCAAATGGTGAGGAGAAATTTGCACAGAAAGAGAATGAGCTTCAGAAATATTCCAAGGGTTCCCTCTTCCGCATCCTTACCTGAATGCTGATCAGTGCATGCATACAAGCAAACTACCGGTCCAGGAAAAGAGCAGACAGAAAAATCCTGGAACTATACCGAGTCTTTAAGAGTTGATGTCCTCAGAAGTCAGGATGTAAAAACGTCATAAAACATGGGCCATGAGTAGAGTATTATAAAATAGTATAGTCTCCATAGTAGAGAAAAATCAGCCCTTGACTAAAAACTTTTCTGGTCCCACCTAGCAAAGTTCACAAATAAGCTTTTAAAAAGATCAGATTATTTCCACATGACCTGAGAGTCCCAGAAAAGAATGAAGAAAAAAAGAAAGAAAGAAAGAAAGAAAAAAAGAAAGAAAGAAAGAAAGAAAGAAAGAAAGAAAGAAAGAAGAAAGAGGAAGAAGAAGAAAGAAGAAAGAAGACAGCCTCAGGTGTTTTTTTTTTTTTCTTGATCATTAAAGAAAACACAATATTTGAAGAAATAATCAGAAAAATTTTCAGAAAGAAAAAAGATCAGAAAAAATAAAGCACAGAAAAATTACTACAACAAAGCACTTCACAATCAAATTGATTAATACCAGTGATAGGGAAGAAAATCTTAAAAGCAGCTAGAGAAAAAACTCATAGTTCATATAGAGAAATGAGAATTAAGATGACAACTGCTTTCTTTTTGGAAACAATGCAAACCAGAAGACAGTGGAGCAATATTTTTAAAGTACTAAAAGAAAATAAAATTGTCAACCTGTAAGTTTATACCCAGTATAAAATCTTTCTAACACTAAGGCAAAATAAAATATTTTTCTAAAACACAAAAGATGAAAAATTAATTACTATTAGACTTTCAATATAAGACTGTCAAAAGAAGTTCTTCAAACAGAAGGAAAATTATACCAGATAGATACCTGGATCTACACAGAAGAATGAAGAACACCAGAATTAGTTGCATGTTAGATACATACAAATTAATTTTTTTATTTTAATAATCAGTTTAAAAGATAAGCACTTAACCAAAAATTATAACAGGGCATTGTGGGGTTATAACAGATGCAGAAGTAAAATTTATGACAATATTAAAAATGCTGGGATAGATTAAATGTGAATATTTTGTTGTATTTAAAGCAGTATAATACTGTTTGAAGGTAGACCATAATAAGTTAAAGATAAATGCCAGAAAACCCGAAAGCAAGTACCAAAGAGATACAAATAGGTAGTTAAAACTAATAAACCAAGATGGAGAAAAAATGAAGTCATAAAAGATAATTAATTCTAAATAAAGCAGAAAGAGAGAGAAAAAAAGAATAAAGAAGAGACCGAATAAAGCAAAAAAAAAAAAAAAAAATAAGGTGGTAGATCTAAACCCACCTATGTCAGTAATCACAATATATATAAACAGTCTAAACACCTCAATTGAAAGGCAGAGATTATCAATTTGTCAGACTATAAAAAAAAAAGCAAGGCTCTACTATTTGCTGCCTATAAGAAACTTACTTTAATGCCACAAAGAAGTTGAAAGTAAAAGGATAGAAAAAGATAAACGAAGGATGGAAAAGGATGTATCATTCTAACACTAATGAAAGTAAGAGTGTCTATATGATATTAGAAAATGTGGGTACAGAGAAGAGTTTAATTAGTGATAAAAAAGGTCATTTCATAAAGATAAAGTGGCTAATTATTCATGAGGACATTGTTATGAATATCTAAAAACAAACTTCCAAATACATGAAGCAAAAGCTGTCATAAATAACCAAAAGGATAAATAAACCAATTCACAATTATAGACAAATATTTCAACACCATTCTCTCTACAATCAATAGAAAAGGTACAGTGAAAATTAGATCCATAATAATTAGAGGCAAAAGACTTGAACAATGCTTCACCTAGTTGATTATCACTTCACTCAACAATAGCGGGATATGCGTTTTTTCTAGCACATACAGAAATTTTCAAAGTGGACTACATTCAAAGCCATAAAACAAGCCTCAGTAAATTTAAAAGTATTCAAATAACACAAAATATGACCATAATGGAATTAAATTAATAATATATAATAGAAAGATATCATTAAAAAGTCTCTGAAGGTTGGGAACGAATAACCTACAGCAAAGCTGACAAGTAAATAAAACAGAAAATTAGGAAGTATTTTGAACTGAATGAAAATGAAAATAATATATCAAAAATTGTGTTGTGCAGCAACAGCATTTTTGAGAGGAATTTATAGCAATAAAAAAGCCCAGAAAATCTATAGCATCATTAAAAACTAAAACATTAAGGGTAAATTAAACCCAAAGTAAGAAGAACAAAGGAAATGATAAATATAGCAAAAGAAACCAAGGAAATATATAAAATAGCAATCAAGAAAACCAATAAGGGCTGCCTGAGTGGCTCATTTGGTTAGGTGTTTGAGTCATGGTTGCAGCTCAGGTCGTGATCTCGGGTGGTGAGAAGGAGCCCTGCATAGAGCTCTTTGCTCAGTGGAGAGTCCGCTTGGGATTCTCTCTCTTCCTCTTCCTCTGCCCCTCCCCCCACTCAATAAATAAATAAAAACACTCTTACAAAGAAATAGATAGATAGATAGATAGATAAATAAATAAATAAATAAATAAATAACCAATGACATCAAACTGGTTTTCTGAGAAAATCAATACAATTTGATAAATCTGTAGTCAGACTGATCAGGAAAAAAGATATGACATGAATTGCCAATATCAGAGATGACAGAGGGAAGATAACTGCAGGACTTAGGGAAATGGGAAAGGATTATAAGGAAATAAGCAAATTTGTGTCAATTTATTTTGTAATTTAGTTGAAATGAAAAATCCTTTGAAAGACACAAACTACTAGAGCTCCTCAAAAAGACAAAAATACAGATAGAAAGTATAGGTAAATATAGACAACACGAATAGCCCGCACCCATGAAATAAACTGAATTTGTAATTACAAACTCTCCCCCAAAGGAAACATTGGAGCCCGATGACATTACTGGTGAATTCTTCTTAACATTTAAGTATAAATGATGCCAATTCAACACAAATTTTTCCCAAAAGTTAAAGAGGAGGAGATACTTCTCAACTTATTTTATGAGGCTAGCATTGACCTGACTTCACAACCAAATAAAGACATTAAAAGAAAACTGCAGAAAAATATTCACCATGAATGTAGATGCCAATATTTTAAAATTTAACATATTATGTTAGTCACCATACAGTACATCCCTGGTTTTTGATGTAAAGTTCCATGATTCATTAGTTGCGTATAACACCCAGTGCACCATGCAATACGTAATATAATATAATAAAACAATATTATTATTTTTTTAAAAAGGAAACACACACACACAAATAAATAAATAAATAAAATTTAACAAATCAAGAAATGGTGCTTAAACTGTTGGATACCTCAAACCCCAAATCAAAAAACCTACAAGGACTTTGATCCATACCTCCAACCTTATAAAAAGGTAACTCCTCATAGATTATAAACCTAAATATAGAGCTAAAAGTTACAAAACTTCTGTAAGAAAATATATGAGAAAATATTTGTGACCTTAAATTAGGCAAAGATTTCTTAGATTGAAGACCAAAAGCACAATCCATAAAAGAAAATTTGGTAAATTGAACTTTATTAAACAATAACTTCTGTTCTTTGAGAGAGATTGTTAAGAAAAGGAAAATGTGTGCAAACTGGGAGACAATATTTGCAAGTCAAATATCTTAAAAAGGACTTACATTCAGAATACATAAAGAAATTTCAAAAGTCGACAACAAAGCAGCCAGTCAAATAAAGAAATGAACATGAGGTTTAAACAAACATTTCACCAAAGGAAATACAGGAATGGCAAATAAGCACATGGAAGGTGTGCAACTTTGTTAATACTTCTAGGAAAACAAATTTAAACCACAGTGGTTTTAAAACCGTACCTATAATGATAATAAAAAAATATAGAACAACAATGCCAAATTCTGGTGGAGAAGGTAAAATGTTCATACACTTCTGGTAGGAATGTAAAAGGGGAAAGCTTCTTTAGTCAACAGTTTGTCAATTTCTTCTAATCTTAAACATATTCTTATCAAATGGTTCAACAATCCTAATCTTCATTGTTTCAATGAAATGAAAAATTATGTTCACCTACAAATCTGTACTCAAATGCTTATAGCAGTTCCATTTGTAATCATTGAAAATAAGAAGCCATCCAAATACCCTTCAATTGGTGAATGGATGAACAGTGTATGATACATACTTACAATGGAATAAATTCAGCAATAAAAAGAAATGAACTATGGATACATACAGTAACATGGAAGAACCTTGTATTTGTTTGCCAGGACTGCTGTTACAAAGTGCCACAAACTGGATGGCTTGAACAACAAAAACGCATTTTCTCACAGTTCTGGAGACTGGAAATCCTGAAATCAAAAGGTCAGTAGAGTTGATTCCTTCTGAGGGCAAATCTGTTTCATGCTTCTCTCTTAGCTTCTGCCAGTTTGTGGGCAATCTTTAGTGCTCCTTGGCTTGTAGAAGCATCACCCTGATCTGTCTTCATTCTCCATAGAAGCCCATCTATATTCAAATTTCCTCTAGACACCAGTCATATTAGACTAGGAGCCTATTCTATGCCAGTATGGCCTTATTTTGACTTAACTAATTATATCTACAGGACCCTATTTTCAAAGTCACATTCTGGTACATGGGGTATTAGGAATTCAATGTGTGAATTTTTAGGGTTGCACTTCAACTCACAACAAACCTCACCTGTGTCATGCTAAGAGAAAGAATCTAGACTCAAAAAGCTACATACTATGCTGTCCCATTTATATGACTTCATGAAAAAATAAAAACTGTAGGGATAGACAATCGATCAGTGGTTTCCAGGTTGCTAGAGAGGGGAAGGGACTGGCTATAAGGAGGGTTGGGGGAATTTTTTAGAGCGACAAAACTGTTGTATATCTTGACTGTGGTGGTGGTTATATGACCACATTTGCTTGTTAAATTTGTTAAACTGTACCAGAAGAGGGTGACTTTTAATCTATGTTAATTGTATTTTAATAAAAGAATGTGGAAAAAAGAAATGGTTACCAATTATGGAAATTTTTCATGTAAAGCCTTGAATTATGCATGAGCAGGAATTATCTTTACTGTATAGTGAGAATGGAAAAATAAGAACTTTCATTCATCCTTGGCCACCAACTAAGTACAAAATTGATGCAAAGGAAAGTATTTGGGTAAACTAAAAATCTATATACACAGCCTTTGAGCTGTTTGTGAAAATTATTACTAAGAAAATAATGTGGTGTGTTATGAAAGAAACACTATTTAGGCATCGTGGATGAAAGACAAATATAAAAGACACCTCACTGAAAATGTTTTCTAAAGATTTTATTTATGCAAGTGTTAGGGACCATATGCTGAACCTTGCAGTGTAGCATGCAGAGAGCCCATCTTCCAATGGCCCAGGGGATCTTGCCCAGATTTATGAAATTATTTAAAGTTATTCCAAATAACCAATTCTCTCTAGTCTATAGAACCAAGTACAGTATTAAAAAGAAATCTATCCCAAGTAGGAATAAATCACCTACATTATAAAAAGCCAATGTATTTGTTATATTTTTTAATTCTCCTTTGGGTCAGTGATGTTTGTATGCATTACTATTACCCCAAGAATGAAATGTATATTGGCTTGGAGCAGAAATATTATTCCTTCTAAGATCCATCTGGCCATTTGCAGTTTTACCTATTGGCAAGTTTCCAAAGAAAATCCAACGTGGGGGCACCTGGGTGGCTCAGTCGTTAAGCATCTGCCTTCAGGTCAGGGCATGATCCCAGGGTCCTAGGATCGAGCCCCACATTGGGCTCCCTGCTCTGCTAGGAAGCCTGCTTCTTCCTCTCCCACTCCCCCTGCTTGTGTTCCCTCTCTCACTGGCTGTCTCTCTCTCTGTCAAATAAATAAATAAAATCTTAAAAAAAAAAAAAAGAAAAGAAAAGAAAATCCAACATGCTCCAAAAATAGATCCCCTCTTATATTTAGGATTGCATATAAACTTTCAAATGTGTTGTCAATGCACTCAAAATGCTTAAAGTTCTTAAAAAGCTCTCCATTGTTCTCAAGCAAAAGCATACCTTTAAAAAATGATTTATAAGGTCCTCTGTGATCTGGCCCTTGCTTGCCCAACTTGTTCCATCTGTCATAATTGTCCTGTCCCTTGGTATGCTCGGATTAAGCTGGATTTATTTCAGTTCCTAGATTGCGTCACACTTTCTTGTTTCTTGTGCATTGGTACATGCTGTTCCCTATGCTTAGAACATACTGCCTCTTCTTCTAACCAACTTCTACTCAACTTTGAAGGTTTGGCTGAGATATCCCATTCCATCTGGGAACTAACAACATCACAGCAGTTTTCACAGTGACGATGGTACAATCACCTGTTCATCTTGGTAGGGGATAGAAGCTGAGTCTCTCATTTCCCTTTCCATCACCAGGTCCTCACATATAAAAGGTATACATTGAACATGCAATGATGAATATCACACAGTTCCTTTTTGAACATTATTATATTTTCACAGGATGAATTTGATTCTTCCCTTAAAATAGTTAAGTAGAAAACACCAAGAGATTTGGACCCAAAATGCTCTGGTGTTTGGGTCCTGCATTTGCTGTGAATGTGATCTGTAATGAGTTACTCAACCTCTCTAACCCTTAGTTTCTTCAGTTGTAAATGGGGCCAATAAAAATATCCTTGTCACTAGTTTAACTTCAGGAACAAATTAGGTCATGCATATGAAAGCATTTTTTGAGATGATGAAGTGCCATATATATGTCAGTTATTTTATTGTTCATATTTCAGCAGAAGTCACAAGAGTAACATTTGGTGATAGTTGAGTTGTCACTTCTAAAGCTCTATCAGTACCTACCAACAGTAACAATAAATGGATGTACAAAGTAAAAGCAGTATGCTTGTTATGCAAATAGATTATCATACGTCCTGAGTTGCTAATTTCAAATGTATTTTTGCTCCACCTATTAAAAAAAAAAATTCCAGAGGCATCACCATTGTAACCTGTAAGTTTCTTATAGCTACAAGCATAGATCAATCAAAACCCTTCCCACATGGATTTACTTAAAATTAAGTTGGCCAGATCTATTACAGAGATTTTTTTAGTCTCCTTATTATATCATTGGATATCACCGAAGTGAAGTTTTGAGTAATGAAAAAAGTATAATTGGGGATTGAGTTAGCACCAAGATCAATAGAGGAAAAACTATTTTTTAATGGATTTTCAAAGGGGCTCTCTAAGAAGAGCCTCCATTTAGGAAATGGTGACATTTGACTAATTAAAACCTGAGACATCTCCAATGGCTCAGCTTCAACAACATCTTTTCTTTTGACTGTCAAGGACTGTCTTTAAATAAGGTGTGTTGGGCTCATTGATTTGCATGAATTCTTCTGTTTTCTGTCATCTAAAAGTCTAAAAGTCATGTCTTACAATTTGGAATGTTTATGGGCTTTGACAGTTCCCATCTGCTGCGGGGATGTCTAAGGGCCCCAAGCCTAGTTGGCAAAACTCAGTTAATCTTTGTTTTTACTTGATATGATTTAAATTATTTATAGTGGTTATGTCTCACTGATTATTAGAGAGATTTTTTTTTGATGACACAAGGATTTTCTGTCACCATTTTCCAGATGATGAATAAATGCAAGGTAAAATGACACACACTTCTTATTAACATGAACTTTCGGATATTGTGATTATAATTAGCTGGACTGTGGTCCCTTCATTAGTTATTTATTTATTCACCTTCATTTTCCACTTCATTTTGGAAAGGATTTGTGATGTTGTCATTTCATTAACAAAAGTGCAAGGACAGTTGGATCAGAAATGTCAAGTATTCAGAAATTGACGACCTTGAAACAATCACCCTTACAACTCCACAGAGCAAAAATTTAACTATGGCAGAATGGCTTTCTATAAGAAGGGAACTAGGCTAGAGGTCAGCCATCAATGTCACAGGTGTCAAGATGCTGACTCACATGCCATAGTTGCTGATTATTTATGCTGGACATTCATGCTCTCTGTACTGCTTTACTAAATAAATATTTATTAAGAACCTACTGTGCCAGTCATTGTCCTTAATACTGAGAAAAGATAAAGAAAACAGAATATAACTATCCTCATGGAGCATACATACTAATAAAACAAGTCAAGCAATAAATAGCAAAAAAAAAATTTTTTTGAGGATTTCTGTGAAGGAAATACAAAGAACTATGTCTGAGAACAATGGAGATGGGGAGGTCAGGCAGACAGACTGTCGCCTGAATAAATTTCCAGTTGCTCTGTTCCTGTGTTTGTTGTAAAATACCCTTTCAAATTAAAATGTGAGGTTGTGATATTATATAAACAATGAACCTTGTGCTCTAATGTTATGGATTTAGGTCTAACTTTTCACCTGTTATAAAATGATCTTTCTTCCCAAAGATAATATTGGCTACCTGGATGTAGGCAATATTTCAATTCCAGTTACTGGCTTTGTAATAATAAAATTATGCTACATAATATTTATTAAACTCTTATGCTAAGCATAAATTACGTCATTCAATCTTCACAGACCATGAGATAGGTTATTTTTCTTTAACATTTAAATTCTCATTTCTTAGCAAATTTCAATTACATAATAGTGTTATCAACTATAGTCACCATGTGGGGTGCCTGGATGGCGCAGTCAGTTAAGCATCTGCCTTAGGCTCAGGTCATGATCCTAGGGTCCTGGGATGGACCCTCTCTTTGGACTCCCTGCTCACTGGGGAGTCTCCTTCTGCCCCTTCCTCTGCCCCTCCACCTGCTTATGCTCTCTCTTGTTATCTCTGTCACTAGCTGTGTCTCTTTCTCTCAAATAAATAAATAAAATGTTTAAAACAAAAACAAAACATTTGTGTGTGTGTATGTGTCTATCTATATCTTGATATATAATATCTTGATATATATTTTATATATCAAGATACATATATGTATATATGCATGTATATGTATATCTATCTATATCTATATACTCATAACTATCTCTATATATGTACACACATGTATATTTGTATCACATCTTTATCCATTCATCCATTGATGGGCACTTAAATTGCTTCCATGCATTGGCTATAGTAAATAATGTTACAGTGAACATGGGAGTGTGGATATCCCCTCAATATCTTCTTTTCATTTCCTTTGGATATATACCCAGAAGTGGGATTGTGCAGTCATATGGTAGTTATATTTTTTAATTTTTAAGGGTCTTCCATATTATTTTCCATAGTGGCTGCAACAACTTACATTCCCACCAACTGGGCACAATGGTTCCCTTTTCTCTACATCCTTACCAACTCTTGCAATCTCTTGCCTTTTTGATAATAGCTATTCTTACAAGTGTGAGGTGCTATCTCATTGTGGTTTTGATTTGCATGTCCCTAATGATTAGTAATGTTCAACTACCCATGTGCCTGTTGAGCATCTGTATGTCTTCTTTGGCAAAATGTCTATTCAGTTCCTCTGCCCGTATTTGAACTAGGTCTTGTTTTGGTTTTGCTTGTTGTTGTTATTGAGTTGTGTGAGTTCTTTATGGTTTTTTTATATTAACACTTTATCAGATATATGATTTGGAGGTATTTTCTCCCATCACATAGGATGCCTTTTCATTTTATTGATGGCTTCCATTGTTTTGCAGAAGCTTTTTAAATTGACGTAGTCTCACTTGTTGATTATAGCTTTTGTTGCCTTTGCTTTTGATATCAAGTCGAAAACACCATTGCAAAGATTGATGTCAAGGAGCTTATCTTTTATCTTTTCTTTTAGAAATATATGGTTTCAGTCTTTTAATTTAGGTCTAATACATTTTGAGTTGATTTTTTTCATGGTGTAAGAAAGGGTCCAGTGTATCTTTTTTTACATGTGCTATCCAGATTTCCCAACACCGCTTATTGAAGAGATTATCCTTCCCCCTTTGCATATTCTTTGCTCCTTTGTCATAGATTAATAGGCTATATATGCCTGTGTTTATTGCTGGGCTCCCTACTCTGCTCGATTGATCTGTATGTCTGTTTTTATGCCAATAGCACAGTGCTTTGATAACTATAGCTTTGTAATATAGTTTGAGATCAGGAAGTGCAATACCTCCAGCTTTCTTTTTTCTCAATATTGCTTTGGAAATTTGGGGTCTTTCATGTTTTCCTTTTGCATTGTTTTAGTATCATTTGTTACATTTTTTAATCATTTTGTTCAAGTACAACGTGTAAGTAATAGAATGCACAAATCTTAAGTGTACAATTTAATAAATTTTTATGATGTGAATACACCAGATATAACATTACCAGTGACCAGAAAACAACCTTGTACCAACTCCGGTTATTACCTTTTCCCAACAACAGCCACTTTCTTGAGTTCTATCACATTTGATTAGGGAATTTCTTGTGAATATACATTCTTTTACATTGGGCTTATTTTTTTTCTCAATGGTATATCTTGAGATTCGTCCTTGTTGTTATATGAAGCAGAAGTTTGTTCCTTTTCACTGATGTATGTTATTCTAATGTGTGACTATACCATGATGGGTTTATCCCTTCTACGGTTGATAGACATTTGATTATTTCCAGCTTTTGGCTCAGATGAATAAGAACTATGGGCACTTTTCTTCATGTATATTTGTGTACATAGGTACTTGTTTCTGTGGGTGGACATTTAGGACTGGACTTGCTGATTCACAGGGCATGCATATATTCAGCTTTAGTAGATATTGACAAATAGTCTTCTACTTTGTCAGAGAAACCAAACCATTACGAGTGATATAGAAGAAGAAATTGATTATAGTAGTTGAAGCTGGAGAAGCAGTCTATTGAAGATGCTGTCATTATGTCTAGTGTTGAGCTCCAAATCACTCCAAGTCAGCCAGATCAGCAGCTGGGGAAAAAAATAATAAAGTTGAATTCAGAAGAGAACAAGAACGAACTGGAACTCACAAGGAAGAGCTAGAACCCTTTAGGAAAAGTTGGAACCCTTGAGAAAATCTCTAAACTGTTAGGAGAAGGCAAAACCTACTTTTTGTCACTTGCCATCTCCAGTCTTGAGGATGTGGATCAGCGACAAGAATAGCTGGTATTGTTCGCCCTGGAGGTGCACACATATTTGGCCCAGGCCTTGGAGAGGCTGAAGGAAGAGATCACCCAGAGCTGACAAGTTGTAAGCTGGAGATCAGTGACAACACGTAATAACTGCCACCATGCCTGACTTCCTGCAATGACCTTCAGAGCAAAAGGAATATGACTCCTGATTTACTCCGGCCATCTGAATATCACTTGTAAGGTCTTTTCCTACAATGTTAACAAAGAATCTTATGAGAAAAGAACTTCTGTAAAACCTAGTTTCAGCTTAGTTGTGTCAACAAAGGACAAAGCCACCCTTGTCATCTTGATATTCATACATACCTTTTCTAACTAAACTTCTTTTTTTTGTTTTAACTATCCTTAGAGAAAGACAATTATCATATGATTTCTCTCATCTATGGAACATAAGAACTAGGAAGATCGGTAGGGGAAGAAAGGGATAAAGAAAGGGGGGATAATCAGAAGGGGGAATGAAGCATGAGAGACTATGGACTCTGAGAAACAAACTAAGGGCTTCAGAGGGGAGAGGGTGGGGGAATGGGATAGACTGGTGATGGGTAGTGAGGAGGGCACGTATTGCATGGTGCACTGGGTTTTATACGCAACTAATGAATCATCGAACTTTACATCAGAAACCAGGGATGTACCGTATGGTGACTAACATAATATAATAAAAAAACATTAAAAAAAGAAAGAAAGAAAAATCATCTTTCTACCTAACATAATTCAACTATCTTTATGCAACTCAAAATGTGCTATCCATCTCCTCAAAACAGAACATAAAATCCTGTAATTTATTTTTTAGGTTGTGTTATTTACTCTTCTAGTGGAATTATGTGCTTATTTTGAAATTCTGAGTTTAAATCCTGAGATATAAGTTCAATGTCTATGGTATATCTTATGGGAGGTGGTTGAGAGATGGGAGAGAAAAAAAGAAGTTGATTAATATTTATATAAATAGAGTCATATCAAAATAAAGAAGGGATAGTCATAACTTTCACAGACTTCATTGCCACATGGAACCACATTATTGCAGCTCATTATCTTTCAGCATCATGCTTATTGTTACCGTTAGCAAACTCTCAGCTGGTCACAGTTCCCTACTTGGTGTGGTGACTTAAACTTTTACTCCTAAAGGATCTGGGCTATTTATAGTCTTTCCTATATTGGGTTATAATTTTCTACTGATTCTTTTTCCTTTCCAAGTTGTTATTTAAATTCTCGTTAGTTAACATACAGTGTGAATTTAGTTTCAGGTACAATTTAGTGATTCATTACTTCCATACATCACCCGGTGCTCATCACAAGTTGTGCTTCTTTATCCCCATCACCTATCTCACCCCTCCCCCAGCTCCCCTCCCTTCTGGTAACCATCAGTTTGTTCTATGTAGTTAAGAGTCTGTTTCTTGGTTTCCCTCTCTCTTTTTCTCCCCTCTACGTTCATTTATTTTGTTTCTTAAAGTGCACATATGAGTGAAATCATGTGGTTTTTGTCTTTCTCTGACTGATTTAACATAATACTAGCTTTATCCATGTTCTTGCAAATGGCAACATTTCATTCTTGTTTTATGGCTGAGTAATATTCCTGTGTGCGTGTGTGTGTATGTGCGTGTGTATACCACATCTTCTTTCTCCACTCCTCAGTCACTGGACATTTGGGCTATTTCCATAATTTGGCTATTGTTGATAATGCTGTTATAAACATCACGGTGCATACATCCTTTCAATTTAGTATTTCTGTATCCTTTGGGTGAATACCTAGTAGTGCAATTGCTGGATTGTAGGGTAGTTTTATTTTTAACTTTTTGAGGACCCTCTATACTCATCCCCCAGAGTGGCTGCACCAGTTTACACTCCCACCAACAGTGCAAGAGTGTTCCCCTTCTTCTGCATCCTTGCCAATAACTGTTGTCCTGTGTTGTTCATTTTAACCATTCTGACTGGTGTGAGGTGATATCTCATTGTAGTTTTGATTTTTATTTTCCTGATGATGAATGATGTTGAATATATTTTCACGTATCTGTTGGCCATCTGTATGTCTTCTTTGGAAAAATGTCTATTCTTGCCTTCTGTCCATTTCTTAACTGGATTATTTGTTTTTGGGGGGTTGAATTTGATATATATATTTTTAATTTTGGGTACTAACCCTTATCAGATATGTCACTTGCAAATATCTTCTCCTATTCAACTAAAAGTTGCCTTTTAGTTTTGTTGATTGTTTCCTTTGATGTGCAGAAGCTAATATCATCCGCAATGGGGAAAAAGAGCTTTTCATCTATGGTCAGGAATAAGACAGATATGTCCACTCTCAACACTGTTATTTAACATAGTACCAGAAGTCCTAGCCACAGCAATCAGATAACACAAAGAAATAAAAGTCATCCAAATTTGCAAAGAAGAAGTCAAACTTTCACTATTTGCAGATGACATGATATCTTACACAGAAAACCCAAAATGGGGTGTCTGGGTGGCTCATGGGTTAAGATCTGACTCTTGATTTCAGCTCAGGTCATAACCTCAGAGTCATGAGATCAATCTTAAATTACTTTAAAATAAAAAAAAATAATTACTTTAAATTAAATACATTTTAAAATTTATTACAGTTGCAGAAGCCATATTTCAAGATTTCAATGTGGCTCATGTCTACCATATTAGACTACACAGATTAGGGAACTGCACTAGATAGTCTAGAGACCAGCAGAATCCAAAATTTTGTTGACAGAAGCAAAAAATTTTGCTAGAGGAATGCAAAAGCTAATGGTGAGAAGAGTCTCCATTTCCACTCATTGATTCTTGGACCAATGAATTTTGACTAAAAAAAGCAGTACTACATAAAGGTTGCTGATTTACAACATACACTGCATCCTGAAGGACCCTATTTCAGATGTTCTCACCAATTGAAGTCATAATTGAATCTTTAAAAAGCCATTCCACCATGCTATTAATAAATCTGCTTCAGGATGATGGGGGAGGTGGTAAGAGACTGTGTCCCTAATCAGAACAAAGCCATGTGGAATACCATGATGTTGAATAATGTTTTCTATAAATCTTTGAATGAATGTTTTTGGCAGAAAACTTATGCAACATAAGAAGTAGGAAGATCGGTAGGAGAAGAAAGGGAACAAGAAAGGGAGGGGTAAACAGAAGGAGGAATGAACCATGAGAGACTATGGACTCTGGGAAACAAACTGAGGGCTTCAGAGGGGAGAGGGGTGGGGGAATGGGATAGGCTGATCATGGGTATTAAGGAGTGCACGTATTGCATGGTGCACTGGGTGTTGTACGCAAGTAATGAATCATGGAACTTGACATCAAAAACTAGGGATGTACTGTATGGTGACTAACATAATATAATAAAAAATATTATAAAAAAATAAATAAATAGCATCCAAAAAAAAAAAAAAGAAAGAAAGAAAGAAAACTTATGGGCAAAAAAAGACAATCTGTAATCAAAGTGTCTATTCTATTGAGACTAGTACTGCTTCTTCCATTGTAGAATGGTCCAATGTAATCAACCTGTACCAGTTTGCTGAATGATGTCCTCAGGAAATGGGGGGAATGGTGCAATACTGGGGATTCAGCATTGGTTCTACTGGTGGCAGTATGGGCATTTAGCAGTGCTTTAGCCAAAATTGCATTGGTGGTGGTAGTTTAGGTATTTGAGCCCATATGTAAAGTTTATCCCTAAAATCATAGCTATTTTGTTCATGGATCTATTGGACAAGGATAGCAGTGTCTGTGGACAATCTGACTGACTGACCTCCATAGAATGGGTCATATTGTCTAGATGATCGTTAAAATCCTCCTATTTATACTCGCTTTGGCAGCCTATATACTAAAATTGGAATGATACAGAGAAGATTAGCATGGCCCCTGAACAAGGATGACATGCAAATTCATGAAGCATTCCATATTTTTAATATCTACCATTTATATCAACATGGATAGAATTGGAGGATATTATGCTAAGTGAAATAAGTCAATCAGAGAAACACAATTATCATATGGTTTCACTCATATGTGAAACATAAGGAATAGTGCAGAGGACAACAGGGGAAGGAAGGGAAAACTGAATGGGAAGAAATCAGAGAGGAAGACAAACCATATTAAGACTCTTGACTCCAGGGAAACAAACCGAAGGTTGCAGGAAGGGAGGTGGGGGGGGGGGATGAGGTAACTGGGTGATGGGAATTAAAGAGGGCACATGATATCATGAGCACTGGGTGTTATATCCAACTAATGAGTCATTGAACATTATATCAAAAACTAATGATGTACTAAACCTTGGCTAATTGAATTTAAATTTAAAAAAAAAGAAAATAGAAAAAAAGAATTAAAAAAAAAATCCTCTTGTTTGAGGTTACTCTCTGCAAGTGTTCACATGAAGAGCAGCTATATTCACAATCCATGCATGCCCATTAACAGAACCAATATTGCAATTAGATCCCTTTCAAGTTCTCCACCATTCATCTAATCATTAGTCACTCTCCATTAAGTAGTATAGATTAATACCACTGGTCATTTCTTTCTTCTTCCAGGCAAAGCAAACAACCAGGTGCATAGCTCAAAGCTTTGTCTACTGGAGGATTTTCCTTCATCGTTATTCTCCAGGCCACTACAGAGTCTGCTTGTATGCATGCTCCCATCTCTAAAAGAGGCCATTGTTTTCTTAGTCCACTGGTTATAGGGAAATCTCCATATTGTTATGAGAGAAGGCTGAGAAGCAGGAGTTGATGCAATATGAATATGGCCTGTGGGCAGATGGGCGACTTGCTCACTTGAGCTCAATCTTGTACATACCACTACCATTTGACAATGAAGTGTTGTTGTGCTGCCCAACTTTACGGTTTGAGGGTCAGATGACACCTACTTCATAATGGGCAGCTAAGGTCTTATGATAATCTGGTGGTCTATGATCAAGCATTCATTTGTTTCTTGACCCTGGTAGCAGGCCTGAAGCTGTTTCTCAAAATGATAATAGTAGTGTACAGAGGATGACACGGTTTTGATCCAACATTTTTAATGTTTACTATGTGATCTAATTATAGGGTCTTGCCAAAGTCTCTGTAAAGTATCCTAATCCGCCATAGATGTGTCAAGCATCATCAGACCATGCCAGGTCATATCCAAGCGGTAGGGAAACTGAAGAATTATTTTTTTTCTGGGCCCAACTCAGATCTAGCAGATTATCAAGTTACTCAATAAATTGGTCAGAGTAGCATGCCCAAATGAGGTTTATCGTCTGCAAAATCTAAAGTGGCACACTAAGCATTTTTGTTTCTTTTGTTTAACAATGGAAAGAAGCAGATGCAGCAGTTAGTCTTTTATTTTAAAAAGAGTATCTCAATATGCCTTAGACCACTCTGTCCCTAAAAATTCCATTGAGGTGATAGGTCTCCAAATTGTTGTGGGATTTCTTTCCTGTTCCTCTCTCATGCATGTATTCTACCAAAATGTCTAGAGTAGCTGCTGCTTCCTGCTCATCGGGCCCAATCAACATGATCTCGTAAATGTAATAGCTCATCAACGTAATGACGCCTTGTGGAATGGAGAAGCCATTTAAGTCCCCGTAGACGATATTATGGCATAGGGCTGGACATTTAATATGGTTTTGTATTAATGACCCTGCCAGAGGAAAGTAAATTATTTCTGATAATCTTTACTGATGGATACGGGGGAGGGCTGGGGGAGAGAGAGAGGTGAGAGAGAGGGAGGGGGAGACACTGGTCAGATGCCAGGACTATGTTGATTTGTTCCAGTAATGATGCTACATCTGGACCAGCAGCTGCAATTAGATTTCCCCACATGATTAAGTTTATAAGACCACGCTACCATCTTCTAAGTCCCATCTGTCTTCTGCTCAGGCCAAGTAGGGAAGTTGAAGGAAAATGTGGTAAGATCATCACACTATATCTTTCAAAACCTTGTTGATAGAAGCAATCTCTGAAATCCCTCTGGAAATATGTTCTTTGTTTTGGTTTATTATTTTGGTAAGTAGAGGCGGTTCTTCTACATGTTTTCATCTGAACTTTTCTACTGTATTTGCTGTGGAGCTACTCAAGTACTTGGAGCTCCCAAGTACTCACACCTGTAAGAAGCTAATGGAGGAGATCTGGTGGGAGCAGAAGGAGCTGAATGTCGACTGATGTCAGTGAGCTGGCAGATAAGCGACAACATATATAAACTGTCCCAGTGCTTATGCCCTGTGCTGGCTTCAGAGTGTAAGAAATATGACCATCACTTTACTTTGCCTTCTAAATATCATCTTAAACTCATGAAGATATTTTTTCTATTTTATTTTGCAGAAGATTTATTGTTCGTTATTCAAATTTAGATCTACAATCTGGAATGAATTTTTATATGTGGTTTAAGATAAGCACCAAAATGCATACTTTCCCCATATTGATTCCCATTTGATTCAGCGTCATGTATTAGAAAGAACATCCTTTCCTCCATTGCATTGCTCTGTCACATTAGTGATAAAACAGATTACTGTATATAGAATGAAATAGAATAGAATTTTTGTACTTAATAGGAAGTCATGATGTCTGGGAGTTCAAGTCCTCTAAAATTTTTGTCTTCATTATTTTGTCCTTTTGTCTTTCCACATGTATATATTTAGAATTCATTTGCCAATTTCCACAAAAATTCTTATGGCTTTAGTTGGTGTGCAGTGAATGTAGAAAACAATCTTTTGAGAATCAACATTTTGACAGTATCGAGACTTCCGATCTACGAACATGGTGTATTCCTCTATTTTTTTTAAGTCTTCTCTGATTCTTTTAATACAGTTTATTTATTTTTTTATTTTTTGTCTGGAAACCATATTCATGTTGCTAGTTGGATTTACTTTTAAGTATTTGGTGTTTCTGATGCTATAGGAAATAGTAACTTTTTAAGAATTTTTAATCGTTTTGTTACTATGTAGGAATTGTATATGACCTTTCACCCTGTAATTTTCTCCATTTAATTATTAATTACATCTACTGAATTTTCTTTTTCTCAATTATGCCAAATGAACATAGTGACCCCTGAATTTCTCCCTTTCTGATTCTGATAACTTCTACTTTTCTTTTTTTTCACTTTCCTTTTTGAACTGTCTAGGACCCCCAGTATACTTTTGACTAAATGTAATGATAATGAATTGTCTTGTCTCATCCATAGTGTTAGCTATACGTTGTTGTTGTGTTTTGTATTTTATCAGATTAAGAAAATTTTTTTCTGTCTTTCTATTCCTTGTTTTATAAGTTTTTTTTTAAATTAATAGGCATTGATTGCTTTTCCTACAAATATAGAGATGGCCATATGATTTTTCTTTATTTTTCTGATAATGTAATAAATCATGTGGATTGATTTTAGAATGTTAACTAATCTTGCATTTCCTGAATATACCTAACTTTTCTAACACATTATTTTGGATGTGACTGCTATCATTTTGTTTGGTATGCATATGCATACATGAGATTGCTCTTATGTTCTAATGCCTACGCTATAGATTTGGAAACTGAGGTATAGAGATTTTAAATAAATGATTAAAGCCAAACAGACAGTGATTTAGAATGAGGGAATTTGATTTCAGAATATATTTCCATAACATTAAATTATTAAATAGCAGTTGCTGATTATAATGTTTTCAGAAAATGATATGTAATGATGCTGTTGCTCTGTGAAGTCCCATATACTAAATTTGTATTTTTCTAGAAATTATACCACTTTGACAAGTGTGACAGTTAATTCTATGTATAACATGGCTAGCCTAAAGGATGTCCAGAGAATTGACAAAACATTATTTCCAAGTATGTCTGTGAGGGTGTTTCCAGAAGAGATTAGCATTTGACTTGAATGGTGAAAGATCATCTTCCCTAAAGCAAATGGGCATATCTGATGATGATGGTCCTGAGTAGAGTAAAAGGACAGAGGAAAAGGTAACTACACTGTCTTTGTTTGAGCTGGGACAGCCCTCTTCTCCTGTCCTTGATATGTGTGCTCCTGGTTCTTGGACCCTCAGATTCACCTGACTTATACCACTGGCTGCCCAGGTTCTCCAGCTCAGAGACAGCAGATCATGGGACTTCTTGGTCTCCATAATCACACGAGCCTATTTCTACAATAAATTCCTTCATATATATTATACATAATGCATATTATACATATTACATTATATCCCTAAAATAATAATATATATTATCTTGGTTCCGTTTCTTCAGACAACCCAGACCAGTACTGGCAAATCTTATTTTTTTTCCCACACAGTGGTAATGCATTTTTACCATGGCTTACAAAACCCTAAAAATCTATCTTCCTTCTCTTTCTTTAAAAATTTCTTTTCCTTCACATGCACACATATTCATTATTAATCTTCAGCCACACTGACCACTTGCCACTTTTTGAACATACCAAAGCCAAGTGCACTTCTGCGTTCGTGTCATTGCTCATGTCCTTCCCTTTGCCTAGGACTTTCTCCCTGTAGACATCTGCATGGCTCATGCTCTTTTCCTTCATTTCTCTGCAAAAATGGCATGTCATTAAAACGGACTTCCCTGACTCATGTCACCTTCTTATGTAGATTATTAGCAGAGATACTCAGCCATGCTCCTTGCTTCCCTGCTCACTCATAAACTAGTCCTCTTTACTAGTTGCCTTTACTTGTTTCCAGCCTCTACAGCCCATATTGACACCCAATATTTTAAATTTATTTCTCTTACTGCTCCAAAATAATCTAAACTCCTTAAAAAGACAGGGCTTTATTCTGGATCTATTTCCAGGTCCCAGATGAGTATCTGATATATTATAGACTATTTCTTTTACAGATATTTATTGTATGAATGAATAAATAAACAAATGAACGAGTTTTGAAGTGTTAAAAGTTACCTAATTTCTCAGAAATTTTTCCTAATTATTTTTTTTTTCCTGTGAATCGAACACTGAAGAAAGACAAGCTTGGGGCCTTCATTATTATCTTCTTTTTATAGCAATGATTCAGAAGGCATTGATAGATATTTAACACATTTTTCACATGCATCCTGACTAGGCCCAAGGTAACCTGGAGGTGGGAGCATTCATCATTTGCCATACGATAAGCTTTTGTTGTTTGCTTGTAGTGCAAGGAGTTCATAATGCCCACTTTATATGCAATATGCTTGAAAAATGAAAGATTATTGTTGATATTATAGTAAGATATGCAATATCATATGTAATTCATTTTCCTCAATGTACGCCCTTTAGCTATATTTAACCCTGTCCTTCATACCTAGTCCTAAGATAAATGTAAAACTGGGGTTCTGTATATAAGTGGTGCATCTATCTACCAAATTGATTTCTGGGGCCAAAGAAATAATTGTAATTTATGAGATACGCTTGTGATAGTCATGAATGTTAAGCAGAGTAGATAGGTCTGGGTGACATGACTTTGATTTTTAATTATAGGTCAACCTAGCTTAATTCCACAGTGTGACACTTCACCCTTCTTTCTTTAAACTGAAAGCTAAAAGTGCAAATGGGCTAACCTTTGAATGACAGCCTGAGTTCCAGCAGCTAAGTATGCAACTCTGAGCAAGTAACGCGACTTCCTGGGCCCTCGGTTTTCCGGGCTTGGCCCACACAATTTCCAATACCCATCCTTAAATCCGCAAAAAATGCAATGGTTCTATATCATCACTTATTAAGGGAACCAGCTTGGGAATTAGAACTTAGATGAGAAGTGTTTTAGTCCTACGTCTAATACACAGCTTTCTGATAAAAGAGAGGGAGGAAGAAAGGGAAGAGAGAGAATGAGAGAGAGAGTGTGTCCTGCATCAGACATCTTTTTATTTCTTTCATTTCTTAAATTTTTAAAAAAAAGATTTTATTTATTTATTTATTTATTTATTTGAGAGAGAGACAGAGAGAGAGCACAGGCAGACTCCACACTGAACACAGAGCCCAACATGGGGCTTGATCTCACAACTGTGAGATCAGGACTTGAGCTGAAATCAAGAATCTGGCACTCAACTAACTGAGCCACCCAGGCACCCCCATCAGAAATCTTTTTAAAAACAATACAACCCCAGTTTTAAAAACACAACCCCAGTTTGCCAGACCTTGCCTACCTGAGAGAACAGATGAGGTCAGAGTCACAGTACTCAAGTTTTATTGGACCTTTCCTTTGACTCCAGAATCACACTGTCCTCTTGAACATCATTCTTCCTCAGCATTAAGATGTTTCTTAGAATCCCTAGGGATTGTGCTTAGCTGTGAGTAAGGGAGTTGGGGCAAGCCTGAGGGAAAGAGGTTTCAGTGATGTCAATCATAAGAGTAAAGTTACCATTACCTGATGGAATTTGGTGCATTGAAGATATGATGTGGTTAGATCCTAAAGAATGGGAGTGGGGATGGGAGGTGGGGGTTGTAACTTAAGATTAGAAAGTGAGGTGGGGCTAGATCAAGCAAGGGTCTGTAGGACAGCTATTTTAGCTTTCACCTGTGATACTTCTGCTTACCGTAAGTCTAGGTAGAGCTGAGGTAGAAGGAAAATTTGAGTGCCAGACACGATGATGTATTGAGATAGATCCTTCTCTCACTGCCAAGGGTCTCCTCACTAGTTCAAGTTCATCCTGGGTGGTTGCTTCTTACCTAAGTGTAAGAGGCCTCCCAGCAAGTCTTAGATATTTCACAGATTTCTTGGAGCTTGGCCATGCTAACTCATCAGGTATGCCCAGTCATGTCAGAAGCACATTTTAGGTGCAAGGCAGAAAAACCTGTACTCAGACTACATTATAATATATCATAATCAAAATTTGTGATGCCTACAGGAATCTAGAAACTTAAATGCTATGTGCAGTTTAGCTTCTAATTGGAGGTTAAAGATGATCTAGATAAGGTTACTGCTTGTGTCTCTCATCAAAAATGGATTTTTCAGTAGTTCCTTTGCTATCCGCTTTCTGAGTCACTGATCCTGGTCCACCCCACAGTTCTAACACACAGATGAAGCCAACCCTCCTCTTGAGCTAGATCTCCTTATTAGTAGAACAAGCTGGTACCACTGGGATGATTTTCAAACTCTGACAAAATATAGGCAAACCCTTGCAGAAGGGCTGACAGAAAGGTAGCTGGCCTAATTGGAAGCTGATATTTAAAACAATGATATAGAATCTTCTGTATCACCTTAAAGGTTCACTGACTTCATGCAAATATGCTGAGGGCACCCTGTTCTCCCATTAGAGAAGATGACCAAATACATTCTCGTATTACGTATATGTGGCAAGGCTAGCTGGTAATGGCTAAAAAAATACCTTTTTTTTTTTTTTTTTAAGATTTTATTTATTCATTTGACAGAGATAGAGACAGCCAGCAAGAGAGGGAACACAAGCAGGGGGAGTGGGAGAGGAAGAAGCAGGCTCACAGTAGAGGAGCCTGATATGGGGCTCGATCCCACAACGCCGGGATCACGCCCTGAGCCAAAGGCAGACGCTTAACGACTGAGCCACCCAGGCGCCCCAACAAAATACTTGTTTTTGCCACAGTGATGAAAACAAATGCCTGCATTTGGGAAATATCCACTAGTGAAACCAATCATTTCAACGAAAGGAAGTATGTACTGCTTAAGTTGTGTCCCAACATAAAATGTTCATTTGTGGAAACGATGCTTTATTTAGCAATGCTCTCAAAGCTCGATGAGGAAGTAAAAGGATCAACAAACTGAAGTGTAGTATGAATTTCTTTGCAAAATATTTTATGTGACTGAACTATTTTGTGGGTTGACTTAAGTGGTTTTTGTTTATGAAAAATTATTTAATGACAGGGCTCTTGAAATTACATGTCTGTAGAGAAGGTCACAATAGTCCCACAACAGTTTGTTTCTGAGGGAGTAGAGAGCAGGGCTCACTTGAATAGCAGTTGGGAGTCTGGGCTCCTTTTTGCGTATGTGATTGTGCTCTTGGTTGGGTTAGTTTTTTGAGGGGGATGGTCTGAGAGAAAAAATTTTAACTAAAAAGATATGCACAATTGATTAAAATTTACTAAAGAACAAATCTTCTACATTTTCAGGCTATCTTTCAAAATCAGTCTTCTGTTCTGAATTATCCATTAGCTTGCAGATTCAGGCTCACCCCCTTATTATTAAAATACATATTCCTAAACCTTTCACAGTTGTGATGTTCTAGTTACAAATAGCTTCTACTTTTCTAAGATGTTATTTCACTTTGTTTAAGCAAGAATTCTTGACTTAAGTGGTTTTTGTTTTTGTTTTTAAAGGAAAAGAATTCATTTGCTGATTTTTTTCTCCTTATTGGGCTCATCAAATGATTTCAGGCACATTATTTCAGACCCTTTGTTGATAAACTCCTGTTGGGTTAACATTGCATTCATTTGTCTCTAAGATTTGATTCTGTGGATGTTTGAGATGAACTCATTAACATCTTGATTTTTTATGAAAACAGAAAGATTTTTAGTCACAAAGTTGAGAGGAAGACCTGGGTGATTGGTAATATCTATTTCCTGAACCCCATTATTTGCAAAGAAACCCAATAAGGACACTTTGACTTTTGCCACACACCACTTAACAGAGTTATTAACTAAGAGATGTATGTTATTATATTGGACCTCTCAGAGCGGATAAAGATTTAATGCAGGATACCCTCCTAGCACTGATGACAGCATAAAGAATTACACACTGTGAGACAAGTGTTAAAATGCCTGGCAATTTCTGTGAGTCTAAGGAAGAAGTAGTTTAAAAAAAGGCTTTTATCAGCTAATTGTGTGGATTTCATTTGCCAGAGTAGAAGAATATATATTAAGTTATATAAGGCTAGTAAGACTCTATTAAAATATAATTTTTTATAGGTGGACATACAGTTTAAAAAATAAAAATTAAAAAAAAAAAACCCAACCTAAAATTCAAAGGAAAAAAACACACAATTTTTGATGCTATTGACTCTTGGAAAGTTTGCATGAATGGCTGAGGACCAATGACATCATAACGTGGACTGAATTGCTGCAACAGGGAAGGGTTTGCTAACTTGAACCTAGAGCTTACACTTTATGTATATTAGCTCATTTAATCCTCACAATAATTCTCTGGGGGGAGGTTTACTATTGTTACACTTTATTTATTTATTTATTTATTTATTTATTTATTTATTTATTTTTAAAGAGTTGTGGAGGGGCAGAAAGAATCTTAAGCAGGCTCCATACCCAGCAAGGAGTCTGACGTGGGGCTTGATCTCACAGCCCTGAGATCACAACCCAACCTGAAATCAAGAGTCAGATGCTTAATGGACTGAGCCAGCCAGGCACACCTGTTCTCCCTCTTTTAAAGACAATGAAATTGGGGTACAGAGAATAAGTGCAATCATATGTCCAAGGCTAGACAGAAAGGGAGTAGAAGAGGGAGAGTCTGAATGCAGAACCTCTGACTCTAGACTCTGTGCATTTCACCACTAATCTATAAAGGAATAGAATCTGTATGGTACTAAGAATAGAAGTTGATTGCTGCCATACCCTCTCTGGCTGGGCTGTAATGCTACTGGGGCTTGTCTTGGTTTGAGAAGCTGGAAAGATACTCCCAGCTTCATCAGAACAGTCATGACTTTTTAAACAATAAACTTAGGGGGGAAAAAAGTGAAGAAACTTATTATGCATTTTGTCATGGTCTGAATAATGGCTTTCTATTAGAAGTTCAGGTACCACAGAAACAAAGATTTCTTAACCTCAGAACTATTAACATTTTGGAATGAATAATTTTGTTGTTGCAGAAGGCTGTCCTGTGCCACTGTGGGATGTTACTGGCACTCCTGGCTTCTCACTAGAGATGCCAGTAGCACGACCAGTGTGATAGCCAAGAATGCCTCCAGACATCACCCAATGTCCCCTGGAGGCAAAACCATCCCTTGTTGAAGATGATGGATATATATATATATATATACATATATATATACATATATATATATATGTATATATATATGTATATATATGTATATATATAGCTGTATATGTTTATAGTTGTGATCTGAGTTGGATGAAGGTCTTTGTAACTTTAACTAATATTAACAGAATTCCTGTGAATTTCTGTATTTTTGGGAAAATAGAAATTTTTATTTCTCTGTGGCTTAGAATTTGTATATATCTTCTAGTCAATTAGTGGATTTTTGGTAGAGTGATTAGTGGCATATAAGCTAGGAAAGGTGAATTTTTTCCAGGGCATGGAATCATAAAGGCTAAAGCAACCAGGAATGCTAAGACACTGACTTGTTGAGAAATTCTAGTAACAGTTCAATAGGGATATTTCTAATCCAGGCAGAGTGAAAGTTTATCATATAAAAAGGTAGTTAGAGCTCAAACCACTGTATGAAGAACCAGTGACGATGGTGATTTTATCAGCTTTCTTGAATGGTTAATATCGTGGCATGTCAGAGCCAGAAGGCCTACTTAGGATCCACTTATTCAGTTCTCTCATTTTACAAAGGAACAGGGTGTAGTAAGGTTAAATTCCTTGACCACATTGCTGGTGGCCAAGATAGGACTAGAAGGTAGATCTCCCAATTCCCCTGTCTTCTAAACACAATTTCTCTGGGGAATGCATGAAATCCAGAAGTTAGTTGTCAGGAAAGTCTTCCATTTTCACCTGTAGAAACAAAGCCTCTCTTTCTTTGCTCATGTAACTAGTTATTTTTTTCTCTTTAATATTTCTGCTAGAATGCTGTCATCCTGTGTTTCTCTTTTGTCAACTAACTTTTGTTTTTTATAGAGAAGAGATTATCTTCATATCATCTCAGTACCTGGCACAGTTATTCAAGTGTTTAAAGAAACAATATTCTAAGAAATTTAAGAAGGATGAAATCCAAGCATTGTGAATTAATACAAAGGCTACTATTGCTAAGCATCCAGAAGAAACCTGTGTTTTCCCAATATGGGGAAAACAATTATTGGATGCTATTATTTTATTCTATTGATTTTTCTGTCCTCTCCTCAGATTGCTTCCAAGGGAACAAGTTTTTTTTTCCTCCCTTTTTCTATCTTGGCTCTCCAGGGCCTCACGTGATAATTGGCAAATAAGAGACCCTTAATAAATGTATTTAATGGGCTAAATGCCCCAATCAAAAGACACAGGGTATCAGATTAGATAAAAAAAGCAAGACCATCAATATGCTGTCTGCAGGAGACTCATTTTAGACCCAAGACATGTCCAGATTTAAAGTGAGGGTGTGGAAAACAATTTATCATGCTAATGGACATCAAAAGAAAGCTGGGGTGGCAATCCTTATATCAGACAAATTAGATTTTGAACCAAAGACTGTAATAAGAGATGAGGAAGGACACTGTGTCATACTTAAAGGATCTATCCAACAAGCAGATCTAACAATTGTAAATATTTATGCCCCTAACATGGGGGCAACCAATTATTTAAGCCAATTAATAACAAAATCAAAGAAACACATTGACAATAATACAATAATAGTAGGGGACTTTAATAGCCCCCTCATTGCAATGGACAGATCATCTAAGCAAAAGATCAGCAAGGAAATAAGGGCTTTAAATGACACACTGGACCAGATGCGCTTCACAGAAATATTCAGAACATTCCATCCCAAAGCAACAGAATACATATCCTTCTTGAGTGCACATGGAACATTCTACAGAATAGATCACAACCTGGGTCACAAATCAGGTCTCAACCAGTACCAAAAGACTGGGATCATTCCCTGCATATTTTTGGACCACAATGCTTTGAAACTGGAACTCAGTCACAAGAGGAAAGTTGGAAAGAACTCAAATACATGGAGGCTAAAGAGCATCGTACTAAAAAAATGAATGGGTCAACCAGGATATTAAAGAAGAATTTTAAAAATTCATGGAAAGAAATGAAAATGAAAACACAACTGTTCAAAATCTTTGGGATGCAGCAAAGGTGGTCCTAAGAGGGAAATATATAGCACGACAAGCCTTTCTCAAGAAACAAGAAAGGTCTCAAATACACAACCTAAACCTACACCTAAAGGAGCTGGAGAAAGAACAGCAAATAAAGCCTAAATCCAGCAGGAGAAGAGAAATAATAAAGATTAGAGCAGAAATCAAAGAAATAGAAACTAAAACAACAGTAGAACAGATCAACGAAACTAGGAGCTGGTTCTTTGGAAGAATTAATAAGATCGATAAACCCCTGGCCAGACTTATCAAAAAGAAAAGACAAAGGTCCCAAATAAACAAAATCATGAATGAAAGAGGAGAGCTCACAACCAACACCAAAGAAATACAAACAAGTATAAGAACATATTATTAGCAACCATATGCCAACAAATTAGACAATCTGGAAGAAATGGTTGCATTCCTAGAGAGGTATAAACTACCAAAACTGAACCAAGAAGAAATAGAAAACCTGAACAGACCCATAATGAGCAAGGAAATTGAAGCTGTAATAAAAAATCTCCCAATAAATGTATTTGTCAAATGATGAAATAAAGTAACGGATTTGCCAGTGTGGACACATTAGAAATTTTCAAAATGAATTTACATGAGACACAGTATCTTGACAACCATTGGCCAAACAGAGCATGCATCATAATGTTTGGAAATAGCAGACGTAGCCATCCAGACTTGGATGAAAATTCTAATTCTGATTGTTATGAACCATGTGATCTTAGTCAAATTGTTTAACTCCCTGAGCCCCAACTTCTGTATCTGTTAAAAGGTCATAACAGAGTATTTATCTCTAAGGGTTCTTATGAAGATTAAATGAAAAAAATGCAAGTAAATTGAATAGGCAAGAGCTTGGCATTGGCACTTGACACAGACTCAGTAATCACGAGTCGGGTGGGAAGGATAATTCCATCCCACGTGGCCATTTTGCCCATCGAGAAACTTTTATTAACCAATTCCCAGGTTTTTGGAAGAATTACCATGCTGTAAGTATCAAGAGATATGCCAGGCAAGTTTCTCCTTGCTTCCAGCATCCAAGTAGAGGTGCCCTTGCCTCCTTCCCTCTCTGCCATAGGGGCTAAGCATGGGTCAGTTACTAGCTGTGTAAATGGATTAAGAACCTCACCCACAGGGGCACCTGGGTGGCTTAGCCATTAAGCGTCTGCCTTCAGCTCAGGTCATGATCCCAGCGTCCTGGGATCAAGCCCCACATCAGGCTCCCTGCTCGGCGGGAAGCCTGCTTCTCCCTCTCACACTCCCCTTAGTTATGGTCCCTCTCTTGCTTTCTCTCTCTGTCAAATAAATAAATAAAATCTTAAAAAAAAAAAAAAAAAGAACCTCACCCACAGGCCAGTTATTCTGGATTTATATAAAGGCTGAATGAAACAACACTTTGAAATTCAGCCTGAGTCTCTTGATATAGCAGTGCTTGCCAGAAAAGTCCTGCATGAGGAGACATATTGAGTGTGCAGTAACTATCAATAAAATGGACTTCATGTTTCATTTGGCTTTTTTTTTCTCTTTGCATCAGAGAATTCTAGAAGGCACCAAGGATGAAGTACTAAGACCTAGCTCTTTCAACTATTATGAAAAGGAGTATCAGTCTTAGGATCTCACCCTTTACTTAAACAAGAAAATAGGGGCTCCTGGGTAGTGCAGTCGTTAGGCGTCTGCCTTCGGCTCAGGGCGTGATCCCGGCGTTCCGGGATCGAGTCCCACATTGGGCTCCTCTGCTGGGAGCCTGCTTCTTCCTTTCCCACTCTCCCTGCTTGTGTTCCCTCTCTCGCTGGCTGTCTACCTCTGTCAAATAAATAAATAAAAAATCTTAAAAAAAAAAAAAGAAAATAAAATGTAGATAACAATAGCAACTAGCTAAGGGATGGAATCTATATTCAAGTGGAGAAAATTGAACATACAATATTTAAATGATGAAAAGTAGTGGTTGCCCGGGTGGCACAGTCAATTAGTTGTCCAACTCTTGGTTTCGGCTCAGGTCATGATCTCAGGGCCATGAGACTGAGCCCCAAGCCAGGCTCCACACTCAGCGCAGAGTGTGCTTAAGACTTTCTCTTCCACTGCCCCTGCACCCTACCTTCCCACTCTCTCTCTCTCAAATAAATAAATACATCTTTTAAAAAATGATGAACAGTATACTGAAAAATGTTGACTTTTAATTCATCCTGCACCCCCATACATGCTGCCATCATGTTGTGTTAAATTGAATTAACATCTACATACTTCTTAATAATGAAGTCACATAACTCCCAGATGTGCCACTTTGGGTTTGCATATGTAGACTTTTTTGAGTCATTCAAGATGGATTTGGGAATGAGAACACTGGTTGTTGCAAAATGGTAAAGTAGAGAGCTGAACCAGATAACACCCCCTTGAGGGAGATGAAGCGAAGCAAGGTAACAGCCCAGCCTGAGGGACAGCAAGAGGTGGGGGTACTAGGACAGACCACAAATGTGGTCTCAGAGAATGGCTACCTTCTGATGAGCATGGGCATTGCTGAACCAAGTAGATTGTAAAAAATAAAAACTAAGTAAAAATTCAAAAATTACTTCATTTGTTTCTTCTTGAACATGGAAGTTTCTTTATGTCTCTGGGGTCATTGCAGGTGAGAGGCAGGAAGTTAACAATTTTGAGACTTAAACATACTTTGAGCCCTCGAAGAGAGTATTCATTCATTCATTTGCTCATCACTCAGTCACTTACTTATTCCTTTAATGAACATTTAGTGTGTTTCTTCAATGTCCTAGACAAGAAAAACAAAATTTGAGATTCACATCTCAGATGTTTTGAAGCTCTGAATGAAAAGCCTGGAGATAAAAAATTTGGAAAGACTATAGCAATCCAGAGATGGTATATTAAAAATAACTGAGCCAAAGCTGTTACTGTAAAGGAAGCATAAAGAAATATATTCTCTTTAAATTATCTCATATATTAGATATATATATAAAATATTTAATATAAAATATATATGTACAAATGTCTGCATATATTTATCGATGTCCTGAACAGGCTTTAGATCTTTAACAATTATTAATTTTTTTAAAGATAAAGGTTATACAGAGCTGACACTCTAAATTTTGTTGTCACTGCTCTCTCTTATAACAGAATGATAAAAAGAAATATAAGACTTTTTTAGATTAAATCATCTATCACCCACTTATAACTGAGTAAAAGATGATTAATGTTAGTTCATATCATTGACTGGCTTTTTATGATAATTGCTTTTTGATCAGCTTTTGCAAATTGGAACTTGAAACTCCAAGGTGAGATTTATAACACCAGGAAGATTTTTATTAAACCCTGAACAACCAAAACAACAAAAATATGTGCTTATAAAGTGAACTTTAATTATATTTCTCTGCACCAAAAAAAGTTCATTTTTCAGAATTAAATAAAAACTACTTAGAATTAAGAAATTTCTATTGATGCAATATTCTGAATTCCTTGAAAAAAAAGGAAAGCTATAATATAATAGGGGATTGGGATGTGGGAAAATAATTGTTCATTTCTCACCCTACTAATCAAAATCACATCTATATTCCATAATTATAATCATAATAACAGTAGTAATGGTAACTCACACGTATTGATTGCTTAGAGTGTGCCAGTTCAGCGTCAAGCACTTGTCTACAGGTCATTTTACCTAATGCTCCAGGAGACAAGCATCTTCACTTTTCTCGTTCTATAGATGAGACGCTCTGGCACTGAGGTGTAAGTTCTTTGTCCAAAGTCACATAGCTGATAAATGGAAGTTGGATCCTCCATGTCTGTCTGTCTTCCAACCCCACTGGATTAACTATGCTGGATGGCAAAATACAGAAATTACTTTCTTTGATGCTGTCAGCTGACATTTGAATGAAGGAAAGAAAAAAAGTCTTACTGCAATCCTTATTTGATTTCAGAACATGGAGGAGAAAATGGAGAGGAAAGTGGACCCTATCTCTTGATGAATCATAAATTCTATCTCAAAGGGATGAACCCTTTCAGGGTCCTTGCATTCTGAAGCACAGCTTCCCACACAGCACTAAGAACCTACTTAGTTCTAAGAATATCGTATTCAAAGCATACAGATTGTTTGAGGAAAATTTCCCTTGCACATGCCTTATAGGGGGAAAATCTCAAATGTCACCCAAAAGGAAATGAGATAAACAAATGAAAAATGAAAAAAAAAAATGAACTCTTTTCTCCCATTCTGTCCAGCACTCTTCTCCCCCACAATCTCCATTTGAAAATACTTTCTCAGCTTTCTTATGGTTTTGAGCACATATTTAACATTTTGAGAAACTTCTAGTTGTCTCCGGCTAGAAGAGCCCACATAAACATCCTCTGCCTACTTATTTAGAACAGCTCCTGCTTCTTCTCACACTCTCCTCTTGCAAGTTCACTATTGTGATAACAATCATATCCCCCAAACATAATAATTAACACTTAGTAATAGGAATGTAGGAAGTTTATTTTTGGTTTCTCTTACCTCAAAATGAAATTGCTTTTTCCTTATGGTCTCAGGGGAACACTAGTGGTGTGGCTGTATTCTTGAATTTCCAAATCTTATTCCTGAAGAATTCCACAGACAGAGATCAACCATTTGGCATTTCGCTGAGGATTGTGCTTCTTCCTAAAAGCTCTTGAATGAAGAATGCCATAGAAATCACATTCTAGTCAGAGATGCCAAACTGGATTGACTTCCTCCCTCCTCGTTCTCCTTGAGCCAATCAGGGATGGATCGCAGCATACATTCACTTGGAATGACAAGGCAGACAAATATCAGGATGTTTGAAGAAAGATGAAAATAGAAAGTGGAGTTGGAAGATAGACTGAGAATGGAGACAAATGTGCTGTGATATGAAATGAAACATCAAATTTATTTGTGGTATAACCCCAAATATCAGCATATGTATAATGTATTATTTGGGTAATAAGTGTATTTGGAAATAGTTGGAATTCTTTACTTGATTTTCTTTTTTTTTAAGATATTATTTATTTATTCATGAGAGACAAACAGAGAGAGAGAGAGAGAGAGAGAGAGAAGAGCAGAGGCAGAGGGAGAAGCAGGCTCCCCAAGGAGCAGGGACCCCAATGCGGAACTTGATCACAGGACCCTGGGATCCTGACCTGGGCTGAAGGCAGACACTGATCTGAGCCACCCAGGCGCCCTTAATTTGATTTTCTAAGCTTTATAATATTTTCATTTTCAGAGTCATCTTGATTCTTTCATCTAATAATTCAGCTGGATGGCTGGCCAACTTTTCCTAAAGTTGGTTTTAAGAGCCTCTCTGAACTGTTTCCACAGTCCCTATTTACGTAGCCTACACCTCATAGCATGCCCTCCCCTCCATACCACTTTGAGTCCACTATCTCTTTACAACAGCTCACTTCCCCATTCCACATTTTGTATTTAATTGTTTATGATACTCTCTAGTCATAGGAAAATTTGCTTCCACTTTTATGGGAGGGAAGAGGTTGAGTGTCATTCCTTTTTGAGCTGGAACCTCTTGATTCTGTAATTTCAAGGCATCACCTTTTGTTGTGTCTTTCAATTTTCCCCAGAGTGGTAAAATTGTCAAGATGGTAGAAAAATGTAATTGTTCCTTCATGAAAATACAAAAAAAGAACTGATATGAATATTTGCTTCTCTTTCCCTGTGAAATAAAGCAACAAAAATGTATTGGACTTCTCTTCTAGTCCCGAATGGTCATTTGTGTCCAGGATAGTTGAAGTGTTAACCACTTGCCACAGTGCTTCTGCCCACAAGATGGAGCAAAGTCCTATCAATTTTGAAGGTGTAGCTTGAGTTATGGTTGTTGTACTGTTCTTGAAAGACCTGTATCTTTATCACACTTGTAAAAACGAAAGAAAATAAACAAACCTATAGACCCAACTTTTTGGAAAATGGGTTGGTGAAGTCATCGACATGTAACAGAGTTTGAACGATTCTAGAAGAATCTGATTCCTGACTCCCTTCCCCAAACACTCTCCACCCCTCCCTATTGAGAGCCAAGTCTACATGCTGGGTTAATTGTCTATTTCCTCCACTTCAGTTACAATTTTTTTTAAGCGAGCAAGAGACAGAGAGAGAGACAGAGTGAGAGAGACTGGACAGAGGGGAAGAGGGAGAGGGAGAAAGTATTTTAAACAGTTTCCATGCCCAGCATGAAGCCTGATGCGGGGCTCCATCTCATGACCCTGAGATCATGACCCGAACCAAAACCAAGAGTTGGTCACTTAACCATTGAGCCACCCAGGAGCCCCTGGAGTTACAGCTTTCTAATTTATGGTCTTAAATTCTATTAAAATGTAAGAGCATCATTTATTGTTGTTTTGTAAGAAAACGATGCATTTACTTTGCAGAGGTAGCACTAGGGTTGCTGCAGAGCGTGAACATGATTAATGCCACCTTCAACTGTTGCTTGGCCCAGGTTTGCTTGCGTAGGATGTAACTTCATTAACGTGGAATCCCATTCACCTTCCAAATGAAGAATCTGGAAGAAGGCTTTGATAAAGCAATAAGCACTTTGGGGGTGAATTTAAGTACCCCAAGTGCAGGCGGTGTGCCAGTGAACGGGTGAGAGGGCACAGAAGGAGGAGAGAAACACTGACCACACACAAACCTGCCTGCTTTACAATTTTGCTCAAAACAGCTTTAAGAGAAGCCTCATTTATTTTCACCCAACTTGTTTACAGTTTTCAACCCACATTTTAACCTCACCTCAACCTTCAGACTGCAGCTAAGACACATGCTTATATTTAAATAACACCTAGCATCCAATAACAAGCTGTTGGGTCCTGAGAAGCTAGGGTGACAAATGACAGTCCTGGATTGATACAGTTATGAATTTCTTTATTTCAAACCTCATCTTTCATTCAAACTCTGCTTATTCTCTCTTTTGCAGGTATGGCTTTTCCACAGCAGTATCGGAATATAAATTGTTAATGCTTCTATTAAAACAAGCTTCTGGATGAGGCTGAGTTGTTCTCAATTCTTACTCTAAAGAACGACTCTTTTTTCTTCACTTATACCTCATTAACAGTTGGATATTTTAAGCCTAAGTATATAACTTGTCTTTGTACCCACTGAGTAATATATCATATTATTATATATATATATGTAATACACACACATATATACATATGCACATATATGTAATTCACATGTACATAAATGTGAAACAGTCTTCTGTTTTCCTTATTAGCTTTAATGACTGGTAACACCTAATCTCTTATGAGTCTAAGATTACTAATATTGTTTCTCCTTTGACAGAGAAGTTACCTTGGATAACCTATCCCCACACAGAGTTTTATGGCCTGCTTTCCAAATTATACAAATTACTCAGAAGTGAAAACCACAATGGAAATATTACAGAATCACATTCCTGGCTCTGGAACACAATGCCTTGGTTGTTAGCCAATTTTCTTTTCTTCATCATTCAGAGTAGTTTATAAAAATGTTTTTCTATGCCAATATTGAGTACTGGCACTAATGTCTTCTTTAAATTTATTGCTGGCAGCTACCAGGATAATTTGGAAGGAACATATCAGTTTAAACTGAATAGTACATCTCAACCCAGGAGTTCTCTCATTATCCTTAATAGATCATTAATTTGTATTGTGGAGACTCCGTCTGAAATGTATGGACAAAGAGTAAAAGAACGAACCAAGACTTATAGGAACTTGCTGATAGAACAAGATGTTACTGCTAATTGAGGGCCTCGCCAGGGTAAATTTTCTGTGTCTCAATAGTTTCATTACCAGTATCATGAAATAACCATGTAAGAATTTGTGCAATGTCCCGGGCATTGAAACAGTGCTAAAGAAACGAGACAATGCAAAGAACGTATATTCTGTGATCCACGTATATAGCAGCTATAATACAGTATTACGTTAAAAAGCATAAAACATGATTATGTAAAATTCATTCAAGAACGCAAAAGGGTTTTAATATTAGGAAATCTGCGTATCTACTTATATAGCTCATCATATTAATAGGTTAAAGAAAGGCATGCAACTTACTCAATAGATATTAAAGACATCCGATGAAATTTCATGATGTTCTTGTTGAAAAAGCTTTTGAAATGGTCGTGTATATTTTCTTCATAGGATAAGAATAATATAACTAGACCAGTGACTCGCATCACAGTGGGTGAATTCTCATTAAAATAAAGAACAAGACATAAATGCCACTATTATCATCACTTTCTAGCATTATCCTTTGAGAGCCTGCTTATCCATTAGAAGAAAACAACCAAAAAAAGAGTGTAATAATGAGAAAAAAAAGGCAAAATTGTCAGTATTTGATTTTTTGATTGTCTATCTATAGTCCAAGACAACTAGTTGGATGAAAGGAAGGGTGTTAGCTCAGAGCCATTTAAAAATTAATTTGCAAAACTCTTTTTATTCCATTTTTACAATAATCAGTTAAAATGTAATAGAAACAAAACCAAAGTGTCTAAGAATAGCAAGAAATATGTGATATCTTTATGAATAAAATTGTACAAAAATTTTTTGAATTGTACAAAAATGAGATGTGGACAGTTTTTTTTCTGAGGATGTCAATTTTCTTTGAATTGACATATAAATTTAATTCAATTCTGATAAAAATCTTTTTTTCAAGAACATGGTCAAATGATGCTAAGGTTGAGCTGGAAAAGTAAATATTATCAATTATAGGCAAACATCTTCTGAACAGATGAATGTTGAAGAGAATCTTAAAATGCATCAAAAAGCCATGGTCATCAGAAGATTCTGGCACTGAAATAAATATAAAGAAATAGGGGAATTTAATTCAATTGTGTACCACTATGATACTCCCTGAGTATATGTTAAGCAGAAGCATCATTTCCTAGGCATGATTGTTAATTGCTTCATAGCCACTGTCCTGTAGCTACGTACATAACTGATATTCACTGGAAAATGTACCATTCTTGCTATGGTGTTCAACCAGCTATTTTTCCTGATATGGATGGACAGGTTACATAGATTCAAGCAAACACCACTTTTTAATGTCAAAGGTGTTAATTTTTTATTTCTATTTCCTGTAAAACCCATACATTTCATAATCAATTATATGTTCTATAATTTTAAAATCTTTTTAAAGTAATATGCATATTTAAGTAATACATGTTTAGAGACAAATTAGAAAATATACAACTTTACTCATCCTAGGATATTCTTCTTTATTCATCACTGACAATGTAAGGGCTAAGATTAGTATTTTATTCTTTAAATTTTGTATTTATTACTAGTGAGTTTGAAACATTGCCTTGTGTTTATGAACTATTTGTGTTTTCCTGTGTGGATTGTATGTCTATATTTTTAGACAATTTTTCTTTCCAATTTGAGGTTTTTTGTTTGTTTGTTTTTACAAACTGGTTTCTGAAAATATATCTACATAGTAAGGTTGCTAGACTTTTGTTTTTCAAACATATGGCAAACATTTTCCTATATTGTCCTTTGACTACTTATAATGCATTTCATCGCAGAGAAATTTTAATTTTTATGTAGCCAGATTTATTGATCTTTTCCTTGGGCCTGTCATACTTAATGGGAACTTCCTCATTCTTACATTCATTTATACTTCTCTTGTAAACAGGTGGTTTCATTTTCATATGTAAGTCTTTAATCCATTTAGATTCATTATAATGTTAATTACAAGAAGGAATATAATTTTATTAGTCTGTTTGCTTCTATTATGAAATGTGATCATTATTTGATATGAATCAATATAATTTGATATATATTAATATACACTGTAATACATATCTCAATAGTATATATTTAATATAATTTGATAGATTAATCAACATTAATTTTAAACATAATAATATACACACACGAGTTAAACTCTGAAATATCTTCCTTTCTTCCCTCTTCTTACTACAGTAGACAGAACTGTAACGCTGACGTTAGATGAGAGAAAGCCACTTCTACGGAGGCCCAGAGGACCCACCTCAGGGGCACATAGACCTGCTGTATTTCAAACATAAGCAGTCAGCATTTTGAAAGGCGTATCAGAGTGGACCTAGAGGACTTTTATTCCATACACGCTCCAATTCCTCCTGCCCCCTGTATCCCTACTGCTATCATTGTTACCACCATTGGCAGCAAGTCCTCTCCATTATTCCAAGAAGAAATCTCAGGTAGCAATGATGAATGGGTATACACTAAACAGTGTCCTTCATTGTTATTCCAATATATGCAAAATGTCATTGGTATAATTTTTAGTTAAGGTACTACCTAAAGGACTTTATGTGAATATACACATATTTGCTTAGAGAAATTTTAATTGTCCAGTTTTTTTTTTTTCAATACGATTTTATGTCCATTGGAACAGGTTCTTACACCAAAGAGAAACCCGAAAGGTACTACTTTACTCATGTGATCAAAGCCAATATTAACAGTAATGGGACAGATCTAAATTACTGATATGATCTAATGTGAAGAAGCCAGCATCATTTCTGTAATTTTACTGACAGAATGGATATCATGAATCTAATTATGAGAGAACATCAAAAATGTCAAGGTTACAAAAGTCAGAGAAGACTGAGAAATAATTCCAAACTGAAGGAGATTGGAAAGATACGTCAATTAATTGGAATGTGTGATTCTGAGCTACGTGTTGTTGGTTTGTTGTTGTTGTTTGTTTTTCTATATGTTTTCTGTTTGTCTTTATTAGTTTAATTGGAAAACCTGAATGGGAGTCTGAAAAATTACATGGTAATGATATACGTGTTCTAATTTCCTGGTTTTTGGAGGTAGTGTTGTGGTTATGAGGAAGAATGTTCTTATTTGTAGAATATGGCAGTAAATATTTAGGGATGATTGGGTTGGATAACTTGGTGGCAACTTACTTTCAAAAAGTAAAAGTTAAGAAAAGTTATTTCTATGGTACCCACAGCTTTTCTGTGAGTGTGAGATTCTTTTAATTGTTTCAAAATAAAATAGAAAAAAGTCATTATGTATAATTTGATAGCAGGCAAACTATTAAGGTGTAGCTATGGATTTCCTACAGCGGTGCTAACATTCTACCATACTCTATTAGTGATCGATGGTCATTATTTAAGATATGCTTGCTACCATTGAAGTATGTACAGTCTACTTGAGTATATCATATAAGAAATATAATTATTTAAGGCTAATGAAGTTCTTAGTGTTCAATAGACATTTAAAGGTTGATTGATGTATGTAGAAATCAAAGAGAGTGCCGTTAGGGGATATTTTGCATGAAACATTCTTTAGGAGATAAGAAGAAACCTCTCTTGCTTGCATCACTGGATTATGGTTAAGCAAGGGGCAAAAAGTGACTGTGATGTTGGGTAGGCGAGAGTGGATGAGGCAGAGGATGGTCAGCCAAGCTACTGGTTGTGCAAATTGGCTCTGGATAGGAGCTTGTGTGTTTAGAGTCAGCAAAATCCAACACTCCACTTCCAAACTGAAATAAGGCACATGGCAGATGTTCATTATTCTTTCTCACATAGAGACTGTTTGGTAAAAGAGGGTTTTACACGTCAACAATTAAGTAATATATAAGGAAAAATTATAGAAAATTAATAAATAAATATATAAGAGAAATAGAACACGTTTTTTCTATTTACATTATTTTTGTAAAGAATAAGTGACTGCTCCCTGGCTTCCTGAAGGCTTTCCAGGATGATCAGCTCTATTATTCTTTCAAACCACATTAAGGTTATTTTCTTCATCCTTTGCCTCAACCACATCACCCTGCTTGAGCTTCCTTTCTGGGCATCACCAGTTACCCATTAGTGATATCTTATCTCCCAGAGGGAATAAAAGAAAAAAGGTATTTGAATATGAAAACAAATATACAAAGCGACTAATCTCAATGAAATTATATGTGTCATTAAAAAATGGGGGGAAGATATTTCTAATCCACGATCTCTGCTCCAAATGTTGATCAATGGCTCCCTAGGGTTTTGCGGAGGCATCTTCAGCTCTCAGATATACCACCGTTTGAAAGAATATATATGTGTGTGCGTCTGTGGGTGCAAGTCCTGACAGAAGAAACAAAAGCTTTCACACTTCTAAGGGAGTTTCCTTTTTTCCTGTCTGTAGGGCATAAAGGGTTTTAGATGACTTTTGAGGCAGCATTGTGATGAACTATCATGCCCACCTCCTTCAAATCGTGTCTGTAACATAATAAGTAAGTGGTAGCATTGCTATTTTAGATTCATGAGGCTCTTGGGAGAATTTTTTTTTTTTTTTTTTCAGAAAAGACTAAGATATTTCCAGAGTCTGTATCAGCTGACTGGTCCTGCAAGCTCTCTTGAATCAAGATGGTGCTATCCTTTGATGCGAACCTATTGAGGCCCAGTTAACACATCTTCCTGCCTGGTGTATTTGTACATCAGTTTGAATGTTCTACCCACAAGTAGCCCCTCTTCATTTCATTGCTTGCATCAGAAGGTCCCTAAAGCTTTCAATCACTTTGATCAACACACAATGGTTCCCAATACTTATGACATATTAGAATTATTTGGGAAATGAGAAAAAAAAAAGGCCTATAGCTGATTCAAAAAGAAAAAAGGTGAATTAATTGCTTTAGAGAAAAATCCAGTTATTGTTACTTTGAAAATCTTCCCTGAGTTCTAAAATACAATCAGAGATGGACATTGGATGGATTAGCTGGTGAAGACTTCCTAAAAAATGGACTTTTCTTCTCCATCTTGTTGTACTGCTCAGAGGACTACTGATGTGTTAAAATTTTTCTTTCATTGGATGGATGTGGTATCCTCAGATTGTGTGGAAATTCAAAATTTGTTTTCATGGCAGGAGAAGGAAACTCAATATTGACAAATAAGGTAAGGAGTTACATGCAAAGTGCGCATGGGGATATTCCCTGGACTAGCTTTAAACAATGAGCTCAAATGTGAAGCTACCGAGCACAACATGATATTCATTCTGAATTAATTTATTCGTTAACCCAGTACCTAACATGAGCCTCGTCCTATACTGGACGTAGAGGACTGAAAGCTGAAGCCCATTTAGTCTGCGTCTATGGAACACAAAGCATAGTAATGGAGTGAGAGGCAAACATGGGGTAAACATGTTGAAACTGAACATGGGACCATAGCGAAACGCAGTGTAGGAAAAGGAAATTGGTATTCAGTAACAAATAAGGAAGAGCATCATTCTTCCTGAAAAGTTAGATTCATGTATTTTTTTTTTTTTTACAATGGTAACTCCCTACAGTTCTTACTTTTACTGCAATACTGCTAGTCTTTACTTACATATTTTTTCTTCTTTGTTTGCTTATTTTTGCTTGCGGAATAACAGAACACCATGATCTGGGAGTCTCACTGTATTTGAATGAAAATGTTTACTTACGAGAACTTAAAAAAATAAATGGGTCAGTTTCAGTTAATTCTCCAGAGGCTGCAGCAATAGTTAATTGTTTCCGTCCTGGGCCGATTATAGCCAGCCTTTCCCAAGACTAGGACTTGGAACGTTTCCTGAGGTGGTTGATAGGCCTAGCTCCAACAGAAGGTTCTAAGTCGAATGAATCTGGGGAATTACGGATTAAGCAAAATTACATACATTTACTTATCTCAGGATTACTTAGAACCTTTAATATACTAGTGTACAAGATGACTCAACAATAAGAGGGTATTTTGTTCAGGGTTTCTCAAACACAAAGAACTCTGAACTTTTTTTCTTTTTTTTCCTCTTTAGGATTGGCAGTAATACAGCCCCCTGGCTCTTCCAGTTACATCTTATAACAGTCTGTATTTCAAATGTCATCCCATCAGGGAGTTCTGCCAACTGCCTTATCTAAATGAACATCAGGCTTACACCAATTTCTACCCTCTCACCTTATTTTCACTTTGTTCTCCTTCCCTGTGTGTTTCTCACTCCCCCTTAGAATTTAAGGTGTCTGCTAGAGTAGAGCCCTGCTTCTCTTCAGTGCTTGCCACAATAAATACTCAAAATATATGTGTTGACTGAGTCTCCATCTTTAGTGTGTGGCTTTTGTTCTCATGGCCCCAGGATTGCTGCTCTATTTTCAGGCATCACGACCATGATCTAGACAGAATTACAGGCAAATGATAAAAGTCACGTGCCTGCTGGTGCTGTGCTTCCCGTCTGGAAGACCACAGTTTTCCAAGTGGGTCCATTCTGTAGACTTCTTATACCTCATTGCTATGACTATGAGCTTCAGGGGATTCTGCAAAGATGAGTATCTCAACCAGGCAAACAGCCATTCTGAACAAAGTCAGATTTCTGTTATTAAGGAAGGAATAAGGCTACATTGGTGTTATGTATGCCATTAACATGCATCTCCACCAGCCCCAGGAGGCTGTGATTGCCACATAGTCGGCTTCACTGGTGTTGCTTCTTTGGCTTCCATAGACATTTGAGTTTGCAGCCTTGAACTAGACATTTTTCTTTTTCTTTTTTTTCTTTTTTTTTTAAAGACTTTATTCATTCATTTGAGAGAGAAGGAAGGAGAATGCAAGTGCAGGGAGAAGCACAGGGAGAGGGAGAGAGAGAATCTCAAGCAGACTCCATGCTGAGCATGGAACCCAACCCAGGGCTCAATTCCATGACCCTGAGATCATGACCTGAGCAGAAATCAAGAGTCAGACCCTTAACCAGTTGAGCCACCCAAGTGCCCCTGAACTAGAAATTTCTTAAAGTCATTCCCAGTCTTTAAATTTTATGCTTTTATGACCTATGCATCTCCAGCAAATGGCTTTGATTTATCTGTACACAGAACTTTTTCACATATTGAATTTAAATTATTAACTTAATGATTATTTAAGGAAAAAAAAAAACTTCCTTTTTTTTTCCTATTAAAAAAAAAAAAAAACAAAAACCAAACCAAACCAAACCAAACAAACAAAAACCACTTGCAGGTAATGGTCAACTTTGTTCTGAAGTCATTCTTGGTTGTGTTCACTGAAGTAAAACAAATGCTCTGTCACAAGTGACTGTCCCTCCCCTGGGAAGGTTTGTCATGCAACCATCACTAGTCCTAATCACAGTCTTAGGAACAATGATGACGTTGTCACTAGAAGGTCAGGAGAGGAAGCTGAGAGGCTCTCAAGTCTAAGCCAGAGCAAAAGTGACAGAGGATACAGAAAAAAAAGAAAGAAAAGGAAGAAAGAAAAAAAATTCAGACCCACATAAAAGGGAACGAAGACACACGAAGAAAACACTTTGTGAAATGTGTTGAAAATTGGAACATTTGGTTTTATAAAATATCCTGTCACCTTCTAACAATTTTCCATTTTGCTGTTTGATAAGTGACAAGTTTCACATCGCACAGGTGGCCAATTCCACTAAAAATAGTTTCTTGAGCCTTATCAGTGTCATTTATCAGAAGCAGCAGAAAATGTTGCACTGCACTAGAGATCCTCATTCCCGTCCTCGCTACACTGCTGAATGGCTAGTGGATTTCAGGGTGGGCCAAGATGATCCGCTGATATTTACTGAGTGAGTACTAAATGGTAGGCAGTATAGTAGACAGGCTCACATTCACCGTACTGTTTATTTCTTGTAAGAACCTTGCTCGTCGATTACAGAGGAGGAAATTGAAGCACACGGTATAACCTTAGGCAAATAACTTGAACTTGCTGATTTTCCATTTTGTCTAATCTTATTAGCATTGGACTGGTCAATACCCTTTTTCATTCGTTCAGTGACGGTGTTTAATAACGTCCATAAAATGGAGTTCCTCATTTGTACAGCAGGATAATAATACCTGCCTTATTGTTGCAGAAAGGAAGAGAGGGAGGGCACAGGGATAGAAAGAAAAACCACATATAAGCTCAGAATTAGATTACCTTTAGATATTTTCTTCTTCTTTTTTTTTTTAAGATTTATTTATTTGTTTTAGAGAGAATAGAG